>NW_027464286.1:100000-165000 GCF_050947455.1 Rhinoderma darwinii | reverse complement strand
TTACGCTGTGACACAATCCTTTCTGCACAGGCCGGTGTCTCACTAATAAATGGTCCTTACTTATTCCCCTTTTGGTCCACACTCGGCATCTTTGCAGTTTGGGGAATTTTGCCGGGAAAGTGTTGTCCTGGTATAATACGGGCACCCTCGCTTCAAGCAGATATGCTTGGGCCCTCCCCTTCCTGGTTCCCTAATTATAGGGGCCTTGATAATTCGCCACTTGAAACAGAAGAAATGTTCCCCTCGGGTCGGCACAACTGCATATTTTTTCTTTCCTGACTTATTGGAGCCTTAACTAATTTTATTTTTTTCATAGACGTAGTGGCATGAAGGCGTTTTTTTTTTGCGGAACGAGCTTTTATTGGTACCATTTTGGAGTACATGCGACTTTTTGATCACTTGTTATCCTTTATTTTTTGGGAGGCAAGGTGACCAAAAAACAGCAATTCTGGCATAGTTTTTTTATACAGCGTTCACCATGCGTTATCAATTACATGTTACCTTTATTCTGTGGGTCAGTCCGATTCTGGCGATACCTAATTTATAGCAGAGGCTGGACGGCAGCACGGAGGGCTTAACGGGAAGCCTCCATGACTGCCGTAGGAGGGAGGGTTCAGCCAATAAGAAGGAAAGGTTAGGTGAGGGAGGAGGGAGAGATGTGAGGAGCCGGGGTGTGGTAACTGTTCCTCCCGCTGTTTTCGGCATTGAGCCGGAAGCAGCGGGAGGAGAAACAATCAAAAAACGTAGCTCCCACCCACCCGCCCTGAATTAGGTTTCCCCTGCTCTGTTTAGTGTTAATTGACCCATGTTGGGTCATGTGAATTATAGTAGGAATTCTCTGGTCGAACTCCTAAAAGAGTTATCCGAATGTTTCGGATTAAATTGCATTTAATTAATGTTAAATAAATAAACGGCTGCTGTTGCCATTTCACATCCAACCTCGGTTGTCACGTGTCTTTATTGGGAAGGGGGTGAAAAAAGGGGAATAAAGGTAAAATGGTTAATCAGCACATGACTCTACTTAGGCTAGTCAAGCACTTTTTTATGTTTTACAACTTTTTGCACAATAAAATAACTTTTGTAAAGAGAATGGATTTTTTTTTGTCGCCAAGTTGTGAGAGCCATAGCTTTTTAATTTTTTAATAGACGGAGCTGAGGGCTTGTTTTTTGCGAGAAGAGTTATAGTTTTTATAGGTACCATTTTTGGGTACATGCAACTTTTTGATCACTTTTTTTTTAAAGTTTTGGAAGAAAAGTGACCAAAAAATAGCAATTATGTCAGTATCTTTTAGTATCTTTTAGTTTTTGGTTTTTTTACGGCATTCACTGTGCGGAATAAATAACATAATATATTTATAGTTCAGATCGTTACGATCGCAGCGATACCAAATATGAATGTCTTTATTATTTTTTCAATAATAAAAGACTTGATAAGGGAAAAAGGGCGATTGTGTTTTATGTTATTACTTGAAACTTGAAACTTTAAGGGTATGTGCACACGAGAACTGGCTTTTACGTCTGAAAAGACAGACTGTTTTCAGGAGAAAACAGCTGCGTCGTTTCAGACGTAAAAGCTCCTCCTCGCATTATTGCGAAGCGTCTTTGACGCCCGTAATCTTGAGCTGCTCTTCATTGACTTCAATCAACAATTATGTTGCAAAGAAGAGTCCTGCACTTCTTTGCCGAGGCAGTCAATTTACGCGTCGTCGTTTGACAGCTGTCAAACGACAACGCGTAAATGACAGGTCGTCGGCACAGTACGTCGGCAAACCCATTCAAATGAATGGGCAGATGTTTGCCGACGTATTGTAGCCCTATTTTCAGGTGTAAATCGCCTCATTTATGCCTGAAAATAGGTCGTGTGAACCCAGCCTTATTGTATTTTTTACAACTTTTCTTTTTTCTTTTTTTGCACTTTTTTTTTTACACTTTTCTTTAGTCCCACTAGGGCACTTGAAGCTCCAACTGTTTGTTTGATGTTCTAATACATTGGCACTACCTATGTAGTGCAATGTATTAGAACTGTCAGTTATTCACTGACAGCAAGCCGATCAGGCTCCACCTCTGGGCGGGGCCTAATCGGCTTCCGTAATGGCAGATAGGAAGCCATTGTTAGGCATACTGTTGCCATAGTAACAGTCGCCAGCCTTGCCATCGCATGGCAGGCTGCCGATTTCTTACAAACCACTTGGATGGAGCGATTGCTTTGGATCGCTGCATTGAAGGGGTTAATGACAGAAATCAGAGCTAGCTCCGGTTCCTGCCTTTACAGTGGGATGTCCGCTGTAACATACAGCGGACACCCACTGCTGATGACGCCGGCTCAGCTTGTGAGCCGGAAGCTGAGCCGGCGCGATCTTGCTGATGGTACCGGAAGCCTTTTGGGCCCCGCCGATGACGGGGCATAGGAGGATTTCGTTGCTGGCAGACCGTGAGGCATTAGGCCTCCGATCGCCTTTGCAGCCACCGGCAACCCAGCGACCACGTTGCTGGTGTGCCGGTGGCTATAAACTCCTCACATGCTGCGATCCCTATTGAACGCAGCATGTGAGGGGTTAATCGGTTGGATCGGAGGCTAGCTCCAGTCCTGGCCGATACCTTAGGGTGCCAGCTTTAACATACAGCTGTCACACGGCGGTTATGTCGCTGGCTCAGCTCCTGAGCCAGCTCCATCTCCTTCACGTACAATTACGTGGTATTGCGTGAAAACACCATCTCCCATCACGTAACTGTACATGAAAATGCGGGAAGGGGTTAAAATCAATTTGGCGAACCTCTTTGAAAGAGAAAGGGCTTCTCTGTGGATATCCTCCTGCAGGGGATGGTTTCGACCTTCCCTCCAGGAATGGGAGACAGGAGGCCAAGCGAAAGACCTGCGTGCACCCCATGGGCACCTCCCGGCTCATGCCGCCCCGGTTCTGAAGGTTGTTCATCGGTGGGGTCTGGAATCGAGGGAGATCAAGACCATGTCGAGAAAATTTCTTGAGAGAAAGGTCTTGTTGACCTGCTTTCAGAAGCCCCTGGCGCTCAGGGACTGCCCAAGTAGAGACCTCAGGGTGGGATTAAAACTTTTAAACTCTGTGAGGATTCCCCAGAAGTTTTAGGATCTGGCTTGGCGCTGCTTCCATGGAGGCTGTATGTAAGGGGCAATCTGAAGTATAGAAACTCAGATGAAAGAGGTTGTCCTCGGGAGGAGTGCGGTGACATGCTGGAAAGCATGGACCATTTCTTGCTTCGGTGTCCCTTCATTGCAGAGGTTTACAAACGGGTGGGTGCTTCCATCGGTTGGCCCGGTCTGACCAACCTCTCCTTACGCTGGTTGGGCCTATGGGGCATTCGGAGAACTGGGTGGAAGGATTCATTGCACTTATTTTTTAGTTAGTTTAGTGATCAGGTATTTTTGTGGAACGCACGGTGTTTAGTGTCGACTCAGTTTAAAATCCTCCTGGAGGACGAGGTGTGTAGGAATATCATGGGTGACCTGGTGAAGGTCCGGTCTCTGGAGGTTGAGAGACTGGGTGCATCCAAGGCCTCTCGACTTTGGAGGGGCTTTAATTTTAGGGTGCCTTAGGTCGAACCAACCTTTAGGGGGAGGGGAGGGGGTGCCCCGGGGTATTAGACTGGGGGTAGGGGTCTACACCTGGCCATGCCACCGTGAAATAGTGATAGGGACAGAATGAGGGACAGCCGGAGGGACAGATTAGTTTATAAAGTAATAAGGGATAGAGATAGGGCAAGCTGGATGGGTTTAGCGATAGGGACAAGGGTAGTGGTTGGGGGTGGCTTTGGCCTCTGGGCTGGTGCTCTAGGGGGGCTTTCCTCTCCTTCCCCTCTGTTGATGGGCTGAGTAAGCACAAGAAGGTGTTTGTTTTGAGCTTTTGGAGACAGAAAAAGGGTTTACAAGCGGACAAACTTAGGTTTTCGGGTTTATGTATATAGTATGCTATTTGGTTATAGTTATGTGTCTGTTATGATTTGTATGGTGTATAGGTGTATGCATGGGTTTGTCTGAATGTTGAGGTAAGATGGGCAGTAGATAGGTGGGGGGCCTGGGGGTGTGCCCAGCCTGATTCTGGACTACGTGAACGTGAAGAGGACATGTGACGTTGGATTGGGCTGGGTCAGTGTGTTGGGTGTTGGGGGCCAGCATCTGAACTATGCGGACATGGGAGGACATGAGGAGTGATGCTGGTCAGGGGAGGTAATGGGTGGTGATGAAAAAGATAGTATGTATAAGGTTAGGCATGAATGTGGATAAGTTAAATTAAATTTAATAAAAAAAGAAATATCTAAAATAAAAAATAATTAAAAAAAAAATTCATTATTTTTTGGGGGTTTTGTACTTTTTTTTCATTTACATGGTGCACTGAAGTAAGTGCACCACGGGATGGTAATTTTTTCTTTTTTAGAGTTTATTATTATTATTTTGTTGTTTCTATTATTAGTCTGATTATTATTAATTTTGTTTTATATATGTGGTGATTTTGGTTTTTAGGGGGCCATTGGTTGGCACAAGGTTATAAGAGTATGTTATAATAAGTATGCCGTATATAGTGTTATAGTTATGTTTCCTTGGGTTTGGGTTGGGGGTATAGGTGTGTGTATGAATGAGTATGGGATTATAGTTATGTATGCATGGGGATGTATGTAAGAATGGCCAGGCTGGGTAAATTAATTTTGATGTATAGAAATGTACATACATTTTTTTTGTTGTGTTTTGCAAATATTGTATATTTTGTAATGTTTTATATTTTTCTATTAAAAGAGTACCAGCAGTGACTAATGAGGAGGGAGGTTGTGTCTGAGTGCTGCTGCTGTGTCTGATCTGTGAGGACCACACCCAGGATCGAGGGAGTTTCCTTTTTTCACCAGCCCAGGTTCATATCACCTGCCTGGGCTAAGGAAACGTCCGTGAAGGAGGCTCCATTCATACATGGAGCCTCAGACCTCTACCCCCTTGAGCATGCAGGCGGGGGGTAGAGGGTCTTCCCAACCTGTTGGGAAGGTGCAGCCAGCATCAGGGGTGAGAAGGTCATCCCGTGGAAATATCTGTGCGGCCCCCCCCTGATGCTGGGGCTCTGGAAGGAGTCGAGAGGAGAGACGTGGAGGAGGAGATGGAAGTACGCCCAGGTGGAGGCCCAGGAGAAGGCCCGACGAGAAGGCCCAGCAAGGCAAGATACCCGACCCAGGGACCAGAGTACGGTCGAGGAGTGGGGGTTACTGCGGTCGGGGAAGTCGGTGGAAACCTTCAGCTCCCGCCTAGCTGCCCGACTGGAAGAATACCGGGACCTCGGTAAGTCCCTGCGGCGGCTACGGGAAGATCTGGCAGTCGCCAGGGGACGAGCCGCGAAAACAACAGGCGCCAAGAGGTCCCGGTATAGTCTCCAGGTAAAACAAATTCTGGAGGAAGTCAAGGCGGTGGAGGAAAGGAGATTGGAGATCGTGGCCGGTGGGGGAGCCTTCGGGGAGAAGCTGGAGAATGACGAGAGGTTTTCCCTGATGGCGTCCCCCACGCAATGTAACCAAACCCCCTGCAAAGGAGAAGAAAGGAAAAATGGAGAGGCTGCTAAAAGTGCAGAGGCATCGGAGGCTGCAGAAAAGGAAGCCAGGATTACAGAGGCCGCAGAAGTGGAGGCCGCAGAAGTGGAGGCCGCAGAAGTGGAGGAGAGTGTGGAGGTGGAGAGGATGCCAATCCGGGAGGGGACGAAGACGGGCTCGGAGGCCCCCTGGGAAGGCAGTAATGGATGGGCAAATGGGGAACTTTCCTGCAGCCAAGGTGTACAAAACTTTGAATCGGGCAGTGAGCAGCCCCCGGGGGTTGCTCACGCAAATACGGCTGCAGGAGTCCCCAGTGTCCCTCCAGAACATTTGTTTTGGAGCTCATTGCCACCAGAGGAGGACAAAGTGCAAAAGAAAAAGCTATGGAAGATAAGACGGAAGAAGACAGGTGGGGTATCCAATAAGTATTCCTACCTGTCTTCCTTGCATTCCGGACCAGGTGAGAGCTCGGTTCGGGACGCAAGCCCCGCAAATCCCCCAGCTTCGGCCTCTACAGTGGGGTCGGAGCGGGAAAGCGGACAGAATAAAATGGTGTCGGTTATACTTAATGTGGCCAAGATGGCGCCGGACGCCGTCTCCTGTAAAGGAGGCGGTGCAAGCGGCCAAGAGGCGTTAGGGGGCGTATCCCAGTTTCCGGTGTATGGGGAACCTCAGAAGCCGGCCTTTGGTCCAATACCCTATGATGACAGATGAACCAACACATGGATGCAATGGTAAGTTTGGTTTCCAGGTTCTGGGTTGTCCCTGGGTACAACAACACTGCTACCCGATATGTGCAGACATGTCTTCTCTGTGCCGGCCATAACACAGGGAGAACAGTAAAAGCTCCCGAGAAGCATACCGCAAGGCCATTGTACCCATTGCAGCGACTGCAGATTGATTACATACAGCTACACAAGGTTGGTAGGTATGAATATGTCCTTGTCTGTGTTGATATCTTTTCAGGATGGCCTGAAGCATGATGTGTGGCAACAGCCAATGCAAAAACACGGCTAAGAAGCTGCGCAATGAAGTGATATGTACGTCTGGTGTTGCAGAAACCATAGAAAATTATCCAGCTACACATTTCACAGGGGAAATATTTAGAGAAGTAATGTCAGCATTAAACATTGAACACACGTTCCATAAACCCCATCACCCCCAGCGTAGTGGGGCGGTAGAAAGAATGAATTGGTACACTGAAGTTAAAAATTCAAAAGGCAATGTCTGAGACAGGAAAAACATGGACAGAATGCCTTCTAATAGCGTTACACTCAGTCAGAGTCACTCCAAACAGAAAGATCTTACTGCATTTGTGGGAGCACTGAATAAAAATAGAATTTCTTTGTATTATCGTGTTTATGGTTCCCTTCCAGATCCAGATTTCCTTGCAGGGTCTCTTTATGTTAAGCCCAGAGATTGGATAATGGTAAAGACACACGTCTGGATAACTCTTGAGCCCGGATGTAACGAACCGTATCAAGCCAGCTGACCATTTCCACTTCGGTAAAACTTGAAGGGAAAGCTTCCTGGATATTTACCGGTCACTGCAAGAAGGTTCTGAACCCCGAGGCTTCATCATTGTAACCTATCTTTTACTCCAATGTATTACATCCTTAAATCCCAAAGGAGAATTGAGACAAGATTATCAAATATCATCAGACTGTCGTAAAAAATGACTAACTTGTGTCCGATGGTTGGAACTTGACATTGTACGATTACCATATGTGGACGAATGTCAGCATCCCTCATACAATAGTAGGGCATGTTTTTGACCCTTGATGGGTGGTCAACATTACTAAAAGAGTGCATCCGTGGATGATGGACTACAGATAAGGAATCCCAGGAAATTGGAAAGGGGTCAATATGATGGCACTTAAGCTGGGAGATACTACTAGTAGTAAATTGAAAATTAGCTTTCAGAAGGCCTCAGATTATCTAGGCTGTCACATGCCACATTCAAATGACTGTTTAGGTTGGTATGTGCATGATTAAGCTTGTGGATGGGCATAACATTTTACGAAAAGAGAAAATACCACCTGTACCCAAAGGGGAGCTATTCCTGATCTTGGGGATAATTCTAATCAAAGTGATCCTTCCATATACAGACAGGAAAGATATCATAGCCCCATGGGTAACAAGACTAGTGAACCCTGGTGCCTTTTCCATAATTCACTAAGACTTGTGGAATTAGCAGATATGATGGTACATCATAGGAGTGGCGCCTTTAAGCTTCCGGATGATATCTATATAGTGTGGTAATAATGCATATAAATGGATACCTATGGGAGCAGAAGGAACCTGTACATTAGCTAGACTCCAGTCAGCCACATGGGTATGGGAAGATAATGATTATCCTTGCAGTAACATATCAAACCATATGTTGTTCAAGAGGGAAGCTAACCCGAGTAAGGCTAAATCCCTAGTATATGTTCCCTGGCAAGAAAAGTTAGGCCTATCACTCATACTAGTAGGGCTATCTGTAAGAAATGCACATAATATTGAAAAGCTTGCTGACTTATTTGACAATATTACAGAATATGTTTTTGATGCTTTAAATATAACTAGCACATTTACCAGTCAGCTTATCTTAGTAACTATCCAGCATGCTGTAGTCCTGGACTATCTCATACCATCCCAAGGCGGTATGTGTCAGATAGTAGGCCCTGCCTGCTGCCATTATATAGAACCCTCTGGCCTGTTGCAAGTCACGTATGATATCGAGCAGGATAATAACTCTCAGGATAACTGGAATTCAGATTTGCTTAGTTGGCTAAACCCAGCTAACTGGTTTAAGGGAATAGGTTCAGTTTTATGGAATATTACATAGGTATTTATTATAGGAATACTGATTTATTTGATTGTCAAACTAATTTTTTTATGCTGATGACGGAGTGTTGTAATGGTTATAAAAACCCAACGCAGATTAAAGTTCTATGTGTAGAAAAAGGAGAAACATTGGGACATAAAATAACTTCTACATCCCTGCTTCCAGTAACAGTTCCCACGCCTCAATTCATCAAGGATGATGGATGGATATGCGCCTACTGTGATGGATGAAACCCCTCTCAGGTCGACATATGTGTCCATCGTGGTGGTGTTAGGAAAGAATCAGATAATTAGGAATAGATTTGTGTGGCCAGGAACACCCCACTCTTAGGTAAATGATTTACAGATGATCTGTGGGAAAGGATCTCAAGGCATGTTTGATGATCCCTCTGTTTATGTGGCTACCCGTGTAATCCGTGATATACCTGTAAAGGATCTGCCAGACACAGCTTCTGTGTCGACGCCCGTGGGTAATCAGTCTGCACCTGCTCCTAGGTCTGATAGAGTGACTCGATCTGCTACCACTCAGGCTGGTAGGCTCAGGCGTGGGATAACCTATCACAGCAAGGCCAGACGGTTCTAGTGCCCGCCCTCGGTCTATTTATACCTGCATTTCCTGCTTGTCTTTGCCTGTGATTCTTTCCTGTTTCCTGGCTCTGCTGCTCCTGCTATTATTATTGAGCTTGCTTCATTTTGACCCTGGCTTTACTGACTACGCTCCTGCTCTACGTTTCCTGGTTTGACTCGGCTTGTTCACTACTCCTGTTGCTCACGGTGTTGCCATGGGCAACTGCCCCATTTCCCTTAGCTTCTGTGTGCCCTTGTCTGTTTGTCTGTCGTACACATATTGAGCGTAGGGACTGTCGCTCAGTTGTACGCCGTCGCCTAGGACGGGCCATGCAAGTAGGCAGGGACTGAGTGGCAGGTAGATTAGGGCTCACCTGTCTGTCTCAATACCCCGTCATTACAATACCACAGTTTCAGCTGTAACTCATGATAGGTAGATTCCCCAATCTAATGGACACCATACTAGGTTAGGAAGGGATAGGAGGATCCGAGTTTTCACCTTCAGAGGATATCGGTTCCCATAGGGATAGAATAGTTGGATGCAGTATTTTGTCAAAAAGAGGGGAACTGTCAGTAATAAATCTAATACCTGTTAGATTTATTTTGTATTAATATTATCAATACAAAATGACTGCATTATATTGTTTGAGATATGTATTAGATGTGTATTAGATATGTTTTTAATCTTCTCTTAAATGAATGCATTCCTTATTCCCTAAGATAGGGTAAAGATGACATCATCTGGCATTCCAAACAGATGAGTACCAGGAAGAAAGTCATTACCTTATATGGAAGTATTGTTGGGTGTATACCTATATGTACTTGGCATCATCTGATTGGTTGTGTCTTAAGTGAAAGCATGAACCTATAAATAAAGGCTCCGTCCACAGCCATTTTAGATTTCTGTACATCAAACCATTGTATGTGCAATCTCTCCCGATCGGTCATTTTTGTAAATATGAATGAATCCTGGACAAATTCTGTTATGGAGAAAAGGAACTCAAGAGTGATGGGGATTAATTTCACAGTGGGGCATATGTGAGCTGGGCAAAGTACATCAGGGGCATAGTCAGGTGGTATAATAATGGGGTAAAAAAAAAACAATAAAATAATCCATAGATGTGTGTTATGCTGTGACACAATCCTTTCTGCACAGGCCGGTGTCGCACTGATATATGTCCTTCCTTATCCCCCTTTTGGTCCACACTCGGCACCTTTGCAGTTTGGGGAATTTTGCTGGGAAGTGTTGTCCTGGTATAATACGGGCACCCCAGCAGATATGTTTGGGCCTTCCCCTTCCTGGCTCCCTAATTTTAGGCCCTTGATTCTTTGCCTCTTAAAATCGAAGAAATGTTCCCCTCGGGCTTGCACAACTGCATATATTTTATTTCCTGACTTATTGGAGCCTTGACTAATTTTATTTTTTGATAGACGCAGTGGTATGAGGGCTGTTTTTTGTGGGACAAGCTGTAGTTTGTATTTGGTACCATTTTGGGGTACATGCGACTTTTTGATAATATTTTATCTAATTTTTTGGGAGGCAAGGTGACCAAAAACCGCAATTCTGGCATAGTTTGTTTAGGATTTTTTTTATACAGCGTTCACCATGCATTATAAATTACATGTTAACTTTATTCTGCGGGTCAGTACGATTCCGGCGAAACCAAATTTATAGCACTTTTTTATGTTTTACAAATTTTTGCACAATAAAATTACTTTTGTACAAATAATGTATTTTTTCTGTCGCCAAGTTGTGAAAACCATAACTTTTTAATTTGTTTGTCGATGGGGCTGTATGAGGGCTTTTTTTTTGCAAGACGAGCTATAATTTTTATAGGTATCATTTTTGGGTACATGCGACTTTTTGATCACTTTTTATTCCAATATTTGTAGGTCAAAGTGACCAAAAAACAGAAATTCTGGTATAGATTTTATGGGTTTTTTACCACGTGGAATAAATAACATAATATTTTTATAGTTCAGGTTGTTACGGTCGCGGCGACACCAAATATGTGTGGTTTATTTATTTTTTCAAAATAATAAAGGCCTTGATAAGGGAAAAGGACGATTGCATTTTATTTTATTACTTGAAACTTTTTTTTTTTTTTTTTTTGAATTATATATATTTTTTTTTTCATATGAACAAAGACATACATGGTATCAGTTACTTGAAACTTTTTTGACACTTTTTTTTAAATTCCACTAGGGGACCTGAAGGTCCAACTGTCTGATTTTTTTTTTTCTAATACATTGCACTACCTATGTAGTGCAATGTATCAGATCTGTCAGTCATTCACTAACAGCAAATCGATTAAGCTTCGCCTCCGGGCGGGGCCTAATCGGCTTACATAATAGCAGAGCAGGAGACCATCATTAGGCTTCCTGTTGCCATAGCAGCAGTCGGGGGCCCTGCGATTGCAGGGCAGGGCTGCCGATCTGCCGCCAACCACAAGGATGCAGCGATCGCTGCATCTAAGGGGTTAATGGCAGGGATCGGAGCTTGCTCCAGTTCCTGCCATTACAGGTGGATGTCTGGCCACCAGAGGGAGTACTTCCCAGAATTACAGCAAGGTGAATAAGGTAAAGCAAGCTGACTCACAGCTGCTGTAAATGTGTAAGGGAATCTCACCCCCCTCCCTATTTTTGTCTACAAGCCAGGAAAAGGTGTCTTCAAATTGCTAAGCATTGTCCGGCTCCCATTTTGGGAGTGATTGTACAATGCAGCTGGTAGACGCTATAGGACACACCAAAAGGCTAAGGGTATGTTCACACGCTTAAAGGAACAGTGTCATCACAATTTTTTTTAAAATATGTTAAAGATGTTAGTGCTTTATTAAAAACGTTTATATTTATTTGTGTGTTTGTGTTTTACTTTTTCTTATTTTTACACTTTTTCTTCCCTATGGGGGCTGCCATTTTTTTTTCCATTTCTGTATGTGTCGATTAACGACACATACAGACATGGAATACGGCAGCCACAGTCCCATAGGGACTGCGAACGGGGCCCGTTCCATCCACTAACATGTACGCCGTCTGTGTGGGAACTGCGCATGCACCGCTCCCACACAGTCCAATTTGAAATGCGCGCCGTCCGGCAACATTTTCCTGTGGACCGGAAGTCGCGGCCGGACAGTAAGATTACTACTTCCGGTCGCGGCTTCCGGACTTGTGCACTTGGACCAGCGGCAGCAGACGGAGCGGACGGGCCGGAGGGAGCCGCGGCAGCAGGAGCAGGTAAGAGATTTCTATGTATGTTCGTGTTTGTGTACGTTTACTACTGTATGTAAACCTACTACACTGTGTGTTAGCTCAAAAAATGGCGACACACAGTGTAGGAGGTTAGACCGTTCAAACCCCTCGTTTATCCCGGCACTAGCCAGGATAAAGGAGGGGGGGATGCTGAGAGCTCACTAGAGCGAGGGCTTTTTAGCCAATTTTGCAATGCTGTAATTTTGGGAATAGCTCCATCTAGTGACCAGCAATGGGAAATATTATAAATTAGAATTAATTTATAATATTTCCTGACTCGTGAAAAAAATAAAAAAAATTTGAACAATGTTTAATCACCTACACACTAAATGTTTAATTAAAAAAAAAAAAATGTTTTTCTGGCAACACATTCCCTTTAATAAAAAACGTCTAAAAATACGGAGCTGTTTTCAAGGGAAAAAAGCTCTTGATTTTCAGGCATTTATTAATCAAACTTGCTTTTTTCGCTGCGTTTTTTACGGCCGTTTTTGGAGCTGTTTTTTTATAGAGTCAATGAAGAACTGCTTCAAAAACAGCTCAAGAAGTGACATGCACCTCTTTTTCGTGGGGCGTCTTTTTACGTGCCGTTTTTTGAAAATAAGGCGTAAAAAAATGCCCCGTTGGAACACAACGCCGTATTTCCCATTGAAATCAATGGGCAGATGTTTGTGGGCGTTCAGCTTCTGATTTTTCAGCCGTTTTTTGAGACGTTTACTGCCCGAAAAGTGTCTGAAAACACTACGCGTGCACATACCCTAAAAATGATGAAAGTGAAGTGAATGACTTTTCAATTGACAGGTTCACATGGTGTGTATTTGGCGTGATTTTTTTGGTGCATTTTACGTACCAAAGACTGCATCAAAAAACGCTTGATTGCACTTATCATTTACATAATTGGTAAAGTGTGCTGTTAGTATATACAACCCGCTTTTTTACACACGTGTTTTTAAAAAATGCGCTGTGTAAATATAGAAGTGTCGAGTCAATTACTATGCACGTAAAACACGCCAAATGTTCCCATAGTCAATGGGAGTCCTAATTATTCGCCAAAATGCACACACAAAATGCGTCAAAAAACACACAAACAAGGTGGCAAATGCTTGATTAAGCTTCCCATTTATATCAATGGGAAAACGAGCCGTTACTTCTTTATGCAAGCGTTTTAAAATATAATTTTGCATAAAAAAGATCAGTGGGGGGGTTGTGTGTGGCACAGCTGCATGTTTGGGGGGATTTGTGTGTGTGAGTGTGGTGGGGGGTGCTTGTCGCTGATTCTTCAAAACACCTGATAAGCGGCTATGAAGGATCAGCGGCGCCCTTGCATACTCCGTTGCACAAAAATAGGACACAGCTCTTCTGCGCACACTACGCACACACACAGCTCTGCTATACACACAGCTCTGCTACACACACACACACACACACACACTCACATATCTCTGCTACACACACACAGTTCTGCTACACACACAGCTCTGCTACACACAAAGCTCTCATACACACACAGCCTTTGCTACACACACAGTTCTGCTACACACACACACAGCTCTGCTACACACACACACATACAGCTCTGCTATACACACACACACACACACACACACACAGTTACAGCAAGTGTGCGGGGGTGACCACGAGGGGGGGGGGTGTGGCAGGGGGGCCGCGAGAGACAGACATGGACAAACACCTTACCTGCAGTGCTGCCGGTCTTCCTAATGGCGCCGGCTTTCCACCTACAAACCAGCTTCTATGCTGGGTCGCTCTGAACTGTGCCTGCGCAGTACAGAGTGACATAGCAGAAGCAGAGGATACAATGAAGGAGAGCCGTATACACTCTAGCTGCCGTATTCCATCTGTGTATGTGTTAATAAAAAAATTTTTTATGTGAAAAAATAAATAATGTCAATATAATATTTTATTAAATAAAAACACATAAATTAATAATAATAAAAAAATCATGACACTGTCCCTTTAGGGTATGTTCACACGCAAACTCAAAAACGTCTGAAAATATGGAGCTGTTTTCAAGGGAAAACAGCTCCTGATTTTCAGACGTTTTTTAAGCCACACTTGATTTTCGCGGCGTTTTTCACTGCGTTTTTTTACGGCCGTTTTTGGAGCTGTTTTTAATAGAGTATATGAAAAACGGCTTCAAAAACGTCCCAAAAAGGGACATACACTTCTTTTCCGCAGCTGTTATTTTACGCGGCCGTTTTCTCAAAACGGCCGCATAAAAAAACGGCCCATCGTAACAGAACGCTGTTTTTTCCATTGAAATCAATAGGCAGATGTTTGGAGGCATTCTGCTTCCAAAAATAAGCCGTGTGAACATACACTCAAGGGTTTAATGCCGGGGATCTAAGCTAATTTCGTTCCCCGCCATTCCAGCCGGATGTCAGCTGTAATACACAGCTGACATTCGGCGATGATGGCACCGACTCGGCTTCTGAGCCGGTGCCATCCATTTGTCGTATGAATACGGTAAAATACAGGAAGCACTGGCTTTCCATGACGTATCCATACGACAAATGTTGGGAAGGGGTTTATATTGAAAAATGATATCAATAAAAACAAACAATCACTTCCATTGAAAAAGTGGGGCAGGCCAGCATGTTTTTCAGCAAGGTTTTTTTCGCTTTAGGATTTTGTATGTGTAATTCAGTGTTCACTCAATGGTTAAATGGGTAAAATTATTTCGCTCAGATAAGCTCCTTAGGCTGAGTTCACACATAGCGGCCACAGCACGGTGATGTGACCAATAAATTGCGCCCACATGCGATTATACTACAAAAATGGCACTTTTTTTTAATGACTGTTAATGGCAGCGCAGTTTTTCAGGTAAAATTGCTGTTTTGCTGTCAAACCACGACACAATCCACAATCCACAGCCTATGAAACTTACATGAGTGAAATATTTTAAACTTTTGAGTGAACGCTGAATTGCATATACAAAGTCCTGAAACCAAAATAATAACTTTGTCGAAAAGCTCGCCATCCGCCAATCAGCTGCGCTGTGGATGCTACGTGTGAACGCAGCCTAAAGCTTGTATCTCCATGAGCAGTCTTTTATGCCCATCATTTAATCATTATATACTGTCAGTTTTGTCAATTGGGCTGGGGCTACACACGATACAGGTCACACATCCAAAGATCGCTGTGTCGCGCTGCGTACATCCACCGCTCCATTCACTGTCTATGAGACTGATGGAAACAGCCAAGGGCTTTACTCGGCTGTTTCCGTCATTCCCATGGACTTTGAATAGAGCCACAGAGCGCACGCTGGACAGCCGTTCCATTCAATGCCTACAGTCGAGCATTGAGGAAGATCTGGGGGTTCGGAACTCCCGTTCTTAAGATCGCTGGTTGTCCCAGGGCTGGGGCGCTCAGCGATCAGACAATTATCCCCAATGCTGTGGATCGGTGATAATTGAAGATTCTGGGAATATCCATTTAAGGTGTAAAGTCAGCTTTAGCCGAAACCTTCTGGAATTAAAGCACATGTTCCAAAGCACTGAGATAACTAATCTGTTGTTATACAGGCTACACCCACCCCATGCCAGTGTTTTTATACTTGGGCAGAAATACATTTTGTTTCCAGCCGATTAAACGTAAAAATAATCCATTCACAGACTGTGATAAACTAACTTTTTTTATTTAGAGCATTTTTCAGAATTATTAGCGTTTTGTTTTTTTATTTGATAAATGTTTCAAAGTGCTAAACATGTGAAATGCAACATTTTTCTTAACTGTAACACCTCTGAATTTCTAGTACACTATTCTTTGACATATGTCTACATGGCCAAGGGATGTCTTTGCAATATTTTGGCCTAATGCAGGAAATTAAACTGAAGAATACAGTTTTGGCAATTTGGAGAAAACCGTTTTGGAAAAAACATGTTACAGACGCGGTCAGCCACATCATTGACAAATTAAACCCATATGACAAGCCATACAATATAATGAGTACTGCTGATATAATGGTCATGCTAAAAAGTAATCCCCACACAACATACTTAGACCCCCAAGCCACAAGAAAACATGAAGCTCCTTTCAGATGGTTACACACATTATAACATGTTTTTAGCATGACATTTTCTTGCTGTGTCTCAGGGTGTTCTTCAGTACATGTATCACTATCCTCTAATACATCTATTTGATTCGCTATGTCTTCCGGGAGCACACAGTTGTTATGTGACATGCGTTGCCTGGTGGGTAAACATTCCATGGGGGTGACACGAGATTCCATTCCTATGTTTTCTGAACTATTTTCCGTTGTTCCATCTCCAGAAGAATCCTGGTTTGCTGTGTCACTTACTAAAGATGTTTTTGTCAGTGCAGAAAATGGTATTAATTTATCTACTAGCCACTCTATAAAAAACATAACTGTGGAGCTTTGAAGTCCCACCATAAAAGATCTAATAACCTGGATTTCGGGTTCATCGATTTCACTTTTTTCTGCGTTGAAAAAAATGATGTTGATGAGCAGACTGCACATGAGAATCACAAAACTACACGAAAGTCTCTGAAATCTGGTCAAAGCTAATGGCAAATTAGTGAGGAAAACGGAAAAACACAAATGTTCTTCTTTGAGCCGGCAAGATAATATAATATAGAAATATTCCGATTTTTCTAGCGGCTGTTGAGTATTCATAGGAGAGAATGATCTATGTATTAATCCATAATGTCTTTCAGCGTCAAGCCAGGCCTGACACACAAAAAACCATTCTTGGTCACTAAACATTTTTTCAATTTTAACTCTGCTTAGGAACCAGCCAGGAGAATTCCCAGTATTATCATGCCATATTCGGATTTTAGATATGTCTCCTAAGGGGTAGCTAGTAGTAAAAATAAATGTATCTATCCCTCCTCGTCTGAATAACTGACGGCCAGGGAATGTTAAACACAATACACGGTGGTTTCTCTCTGTGCCCATAATTTCCAAATACACTTCTGCTGTGGTACCAGATCCAAAGCCACTGCCAGTATAAATAGTAACACTATAACGATGTTCATGGCCTGGGCTATTGGCTGGTAACCTTATTGCATCTCGGTTTGTCTGGTCACTTATATCTTTTTTTCTCGCCCACATAGACAATCCCAGATATGTAACGCAAATGACAAGAACAGAAAGCAATGTCACTAAGTTTGACTGTAAAGATCGGACAGTAACTTTCGTTAAATCTATTGGATTAGGCAGAACGAATACTCTGGCTGATAGAAATGTGTGTCTTTTTTTCAGAAAGGGCACATTTCGTCTTTGTGCTTTTGTCAAACCCTCACAAATGCAATGTATCACTGTATTATTTGAAAAATTACCTACTTTACAGTTCCCTTCATTCCAATTATTTCCCATGTCTTCAAAGTCTAAGCAAGCAATATTAAAGATAGATGCGCGCAATAATTTTGTTTTGCGCCAAACAACAAATGTAGTGGTCAGTTCAATTGTAATATTGTGTATGAGCGAGATCTCAGGGAAAGATTCCAATGGAATGCGAATCATTTTGGAATTCCAAGTCTTTATGTTTTCGTCTTCGCTTGTTTTTGCTTGCTCTTCTGAATTAGGAATACGGAAAAATGCAACAGGGTTATTTGTGATATTATCCCCAATGTGAAGTGAAATATCAAAGATGATGCTTTCTGCATAAAAAAACTGCACAAACCACTCTGCCTCCGATGTTTGGTCAACTTCAAAACAAAATATTCCACTTGTTGTTTTATGAACATCTGGTGAAACCCAAATATCAAAAACGGGAGGTATATTCTTTCTTTTCATAATAACATCAACTTGAGTAGGATGTAAATTCATTAACCTTCCTGTATCATCTGGAGCTACCATATAAAACCCAGTTATCACCGTATCAATATCTCTTCCATTTTTTAACCACGGCAGAGGATCCTCCAGGAATTCATAAAAAGCATATGTCACAATAGCATCAACAGGTACAGTCGATTCATTATCATGTAATTTTAGGAAAAAAGATGGGAACGTATTCTCTGTTTTTCTATGTGAGCCAGAAAGATCCCATTTTTCTTCTCTTTTTAATGTGATCCTAAAATTATTGGTTACCATGGAAGTTTCCGTTTCTCCAGGAACTTTCCCAAATGATACAGCATCTGTCACAGTCTCCAGTACAGATAAAGTGTTCTTAAGCACGTCCACAGATGGAAGAGGTATTTCAGCTGCAAATCTGTCCATCTGTATTAATGAGGCATTCAGAACATTGGACAGGGATTCTAGTATACCAGAGCTTAACTTCTCGCTCTCTACGGAACCAATGATTCCTTTCCTATGCTTGGTTAAGGCGACACTAACTTCTCTTAACTTTGTCAATGCAATGTGTTGAGATTTTGTATTCACTTCTTTGGCCTCTTCTGTAAGTTGGCTGATACTTGTGATTATTTGGTTGACAGCCATGATGTTTGTGATCATTATACTAGATGACATGTTCAGAAGACTTTCTCTCAATTCACTTCTCTTATCCATCAAAGCTTGTACAAAGGTGTCGGTCTTAAAACTGTTTAAAACAGAGGCTATCATGTATATAAAATGCCCTGTTTTTAAAAAGTCTCCAGTGTCAAGAAAAAATCTCATTGTGGGGTCATGGGCATGGGAAATAAGCTCTTCAATGGATGATTCTTCTGGCTGATCCTCAAATGAATTGACCACAGTTACACTTAGGGCTATTTGTGTGTATGAAGAAAGAGCATCGGACACTTGAACATATACGGTCAAAATATAGGAATTATCAGGGGCTCCGATTGGCAGCAACAATGGTGACGTGGAACTGTTATAGCCATCATAAATAATTACACCTAATGAGTTTTGCTGCAATGAACTTATATAACTTACTTTATCTAAAGCTGTTAGAACTTTATAACGTAACGGTAAATTTTTGTCCAAGAATCCTTTACAACTAACAATGAATTTAGTCTGCAAAGCGATGCCAATAGACGGCTCAATATTACAGCTGCCAGCTTTTGGAGGGGAATTAACATAAAATGTGTATTTATAAACCGATGATGCACCAGTCCAAGTCGTAACTGTTAGATCAAGACTGTAAGGGGGTGATACGGCCCTTCTAAAGTGAACTGTCTTCCCTGTGCATCTTCCATGTTTAGTGGTATTTTTCTTCTGTATTATCCTGTGTATGCCTGTCATATTATTAGCAGCCACAAGGTGTCACTGCAGGACGAGTGACTGAGGAGACAGAGCTGGGTGACAGGAAGGGGAAGGGAGGGAGAGCGAGGGGACTGAGGGGGAAGAAAAGAAAGAGGACTTGTGTGACAGAGAGGGGGCACAGGGACCAGGCTGCCGCCATTTGTAGGAGGAGGATCCTTGGCTCAATGTTCCTGGAGGAGGACTAGCTGGACATTCACTACAGCTCAGCAGTGTCAGGAGACACAAGGGAAAAGATGTCGTCTTCTTCAACAGAGGAGCAGAAAGCAGAGGTAAGGGTGGTATGCCGCGTGGTAGTGAGTAGCTCTCACTCTGACCCGCGGAGGCGCACGCGGTAATATATCCGCCGGACTCACGCCGTAGCCAAAGGGCGA
Source organism: Rhinoderma darwinii (assembly GCF_050947455.1). Lineage (NCBI taxonomy): Eukaryota > Metazoa > Chordata > Amphibia > Anura > Rhinodermatidae > Rhinoderma > Rhinoderma darwinii. The sequence continues at coordinate 145,266 of NW_027464286.1, read as the reverse complement.
GGGGCATAGCTTCCACCTTTGGGGATTCCGCAGTGTGAGTGGTAGCACCACAGTGATCCGCGGAGACGGCCCGTTTCCTTCTTGGGACCCGCCGGGCCGGGTCAGTGAGCGCCAGGCGCAGCCACCCATGAGCTGGTAGGACTCCCACGAGGGCGAGTGCCTCAGCTACTGAGAGACTTGATTTGAATACTGTATTGTCGTTATTTGGCCTGTTTGAAATTGTGATTTTCAGTAAACCGTTTATTTGAAAAGAACTGAGTAGTGTTGTGGTGTCCACGTTTAGTCTTACCTAACACGTGGCGTCACGAACAGGATGAGCCAACCAGGAACTTCAGCGGAGTCTGCCATCAGTGCCCCAGGCCCACCCCCAATTCTGTTCCCTATGGGGGCAGCCATGTTAAATGTGCCCAAATATGACGGAAAGAGTGTGACGCTGATGGATTGGGCCGAGAGGCTACGAGCAGCGGCCCGACTCTACCAAGTACCTCCCCCACACCAAGCGGATCTCGCGTTGAGCCTGCTAGAAGGAGATGCTCGTGCAGCAGTAGTAGTCCTCCCAGTCAGCCAAAGAGCGACCCTGGAAGACATCATCACCAGGCTCGAAACCCTATACGGAGACACTACCTCAGTTACCGATTTACGGAAAAAATTCTATACCCGTAGTCAACGGGAAGATGAATCCGTCCAACAGTACTCGGTTGCACTCCAACGATTGTGGAACCGACTTAGCAAGAAAGATCAAGAGGGGTGCGCGGCTATCCCTGACCCGGACAGGGTGCTGCGGGACCAATACTTGTCTGGGTTGAAGAATAGAGCGCTAAGAAGGAGCCTCAGAGACTATATACGGACGGAGCCGCATACCGCCTTAGTGGACCTAGTTCGAGAGGCCATAGAGTGGCAGCACGAGGGAGAGGATGGTGCTCACGTTAGTGTACACAACTCGACCGAAAGGGGACCGCCTCCGAAAATGGACCCCACACCAGAGAGTGCTTTCCTCCGAGACTTTGCCAGGGATGTGAGGGAGCTCATGAGGGAGATGAGAGAAGAGATCAACCAGCTGAAGGCGGCAAGTTCTACCCGGGAGGACCGTCCTCGGCAGAGAAGATTTGATCCGGCCGAAATTCGCCGGTGTTGGGAATGTGGCCGACCAGGACACCTGGCAAGAGACTGTCATGCCCCTAGGATGAAACGGCCACCTTTAAACTAGAAGGACCCGCTGCTGAGGGCCGGGTGGCGGAAGTTCCTTGTAGAGGCCCTCTATCATCCACACAGAGAGCTATTGGGTGCTGCACAGGAATACCAGCAGTACAGCACAAGGTGTGGAATCTTAGCCAAGTGGAAGGAAAGTTTATTTCTAGTCAAGTAAAAGGGACGGTGAAGTGGTTTCATGTCCGAAAGGGCTACGGTTTTATTCGCCGAAGTGACCATAAAGGCGATGTGTTTGTCCACTGGTCTGCTATAAAGAGGAGCAACCCCCAGAAGTCTCTGCGCAGCGTTGAAGAAGGAGAGATGGTAGAATTTGATGTAGTGGGAGGAAGAAAGGGCACTGAAGCTGCCAATGTCACAGGCCCCGGTGGTGTTCCAGTTAAGGGAAGCAGATTTGCCCCTGACCGGCGGCGACCCCGTCGGCCCTTTCACCAGCTCAGGTCAGAGAGTTTAGAGGAATCGAGAGACCCGGCCATAGGTCAAGTGTCAAGTCAAACGTCTCGTGACCAGCCATCCCTCCTTTCCCCTGCAGCTGCGGAATTCACACCAGCAGTCTTGCAACGTCCGATGTTGGTAGCAGCCAACAAGCCAGGACCAGGATTGATTACTAAAGAACCACCGTTTCAACAGCCTTTCGTCTGTTCAACTGACCAGCCTAAAGATCAGCGGGACCTGTCGACCGTAAGACAACCGGATGCAGTGGGATTCCAAGAGGTCGACAAAAAGGAGAACACAGCTCTACAAGGATGGGGAACTGTAACCGCTACAGAAATGAATGCCTGGCTAGCCTCTGTGAGTGCAAGGGACTGCACTCGTAAAAGCCGGGGGAAGTGTAAGGGGGTGATACGGCCCTTCTAAAGTGAACTGTCTTCCCTGTGCATCTTCCATGTTTAGTGGTATTTTTCTTCTGTATTATCCTGTGTATGCCTGTCATATTATTAGCAGCCACAAGGTGTCACTGCAGGACGAGTGACTGAGGAGACAGAGCTGGGTGACAGGAAGGGGAAGGGAGGGAGAGCGAGGGGACTGAGGGGGAAGAAAAGAAAGAGGACTTGTGTGACAGAGAGGGGGCACAGGGACCAGGCTGCCGCCATTTGTAGGAGGAGGATCCTTGGCTCAATGTTCCTGGAGGAGGACTAGCTGGACATTCACTACAGCTCAGCAGTGTCAGGAGACACAAGGGAAAAGATGTCGTCTTCTTCAACAGAGGAGCAGAAAGCAGAGGTAAGGGTGGTATGCCGCGTGGTAGTGAGTAGCTCTCACTCTGACCCGCGGAGGCGCACGCGGTAATATATCCGCCGGACTCACGCCGTAGCCAAAGGGCGAGGGGCATAGCTTCCACCTTTGGGGATTCCGCAGTGTGAGTGGTAGCACCACAGTGATCCGCGGAGACGGCCCGTTTCCTTCTTGAGACCCGCCGGGCCGGGTCAGTGAGCGCCAGGCGCAGCCACCCATGAGCTGGTAGGACTCCCACGAGGGCGAGTGCCTCAGCTACTGAGAGACTTGATTTGAATACTGTATTGTCGTTATTTGGCCTGTTTGAAATTGTGATTTTCAGTAAACCGTTTATTTGAAAAGAACTGAGTAGTGTTGTGGTGTCCACGTTTAGTCTTACCTAACAAGACTATACCACATATCTGCAACATCTATAAATGCTGAAGCCATGAAGGACATGTAGGCAATAGACCTTCCAGTAGTTGTCTTTGCCTTCCAGTCAAAGCTCAATTCTGTTGAACTCTGACGTATAAACCATTCATACTGGGGCCGGCTTGTTTTACTACAATCAGTACATTTTCCTGACAAAGAAAATCGTTCAGTTGGAACTAAAATTCTCCGACAATTCTCTATACATGTAACACTGACAGCAGGTGGAGACCCGGGAGCAATGAAAACGGTCTGATCAATATAGGCTGTCCTGTTTGCTTTTCTAACAGACAGTCTAAAATGGTAATGTCTGTTGCCTTGTAAGGTTTCAGGCTCCACAGACTGGCTGACAGCACTCGGATTCACCCATAATAAGCTTATTTGTTCTGACTGACAGCTTTCTCCTGTACTTAGAGTCATAGTCTGGTAATCAGATGCAGTTTTTGAGCAATACCATGAAAATGTCAGCCCTTCAAATGGATCTAGTGAATCTGGGTCATATGAAGAATGCCCGTCAAGAGCCCACTTTTCACTGAAACCAACAGTCCTATAAGAGCCCCCTGAAATGACAGCTATCAAGTCACTCTCCCTTACCTCCACAACAACAGAATCTGTATTGGCACGTGAGGACTCTTCATCATCATCAGCAGTAGCAATGTCAATGGAGACGTTAAAAACATAAAACCCATAATTTAAAGAAAACTCTGGAATTTCAATATTGTTTTGATTTACTGCTAATACTTGTGGCAATTGTAAATAGTTATCCCAGACTGGTGTGTCAGATTCTGAGGAAACGCTATAGATTCTCCACAAGATATTTACCCCTTGCATGGCAGAGCAATTTACTTGTATGGCTACAAAAATGGAAAGACGTGCTCCTCTTGTTGACACTATAATTGCTGGATGTGCAGGTCTTTCTATGTGGAATTCATCTATCTGACAGAAGACTTTGTAGCAGTATACCGAGGTCTCTAATACTTTCCTGTCATGTCTGCCATACACAGCTTTTAGGACAACAGGCTTCACTCCACTTCTAGTAAAGTTCACCTTGGCTACAAAGCCTGCATAATACCTGGGGTTGAATGGTAGGACAATGCCTGGTATGAATGATGCTGCATTGGAAACCTTATCTGTATAGGTGTATGTTGTATTGCTGAACAGGTAGCTTTTTTTAGACCCATATAGTTCTAGTATAAAGGTCCATTCACACTGTAAAGATGGATGTTGAAATGGTATAAACCAAACTATGTATATGGATGTATACAGTAATGAAGATCCACTACTGAACAGGTGAACCTCCAGACCCGTATCATTTAAAGACTTATACAAAAGGCTTTTTCTGTTTAAATACACGGCTACTGTGAGAGAGAATTTTTCTGTATCTACAAACTTAAGCTGGAACAAATATACAAAACTTTCCTGTTGAAGGAATATAAAGTGGTCGCTGCCATTCATGTCCTCTTTATTCTCAGATGAGAAGTGCAGGCCACTTGTTTGACTAAAGTAGTAGGTGTTGCTTTTTTTAATACTAGGGTTTAGTTTTACAGAGAATGAAGATTTAAGGTTGACGGTCAAGGCAACAGCACCTTTGGTGTACAAAAAATCCCCATTGACTTTTCCTATTTTGCTCCCATTGGTTAAGAAATGTGCAACTGCAAATCCATGTCCACTAGTACTGAAAGGTGATGAACAAAACACGGTGTTAATTGCATATTTGGTGAAGGCCACATCCCAATTCCCTATTCTATTTTCATCTGTGAGCTGAAAGGCAGACACTTTATTTGTCAATTGCTCAAACATCCAAGAAAGTTTTACCTCAGTGTTAGGGGGAAGTAGGGGAGAGGTGGCCCTCAGTACATACAGCAGAGCCCGTTCAACTTCTATAGACACAACCAGCTCGGGCATCATGCTATTTTGGAGAGTAAGAGAAGCCACATATTTTCCCACTTTGCTATATCTAACATGGACCTTGTAGTTGTAGTAGGTAGAACAGTAGTCACGTAGACCTGCCGGGTAAGCCGAGTCTTCAATCTCTGTGTGGTAATTGCTTGGTATAACAGTCGCTGCCTCACCTTGCCTGCTGGAAAAGCAGCAACCTGATTGGTTGCTATGGACAAGTCTTCCACATTTCCTGTAACAGTTATTTTAACCCTTTCTTTTTTTTTCTTTTTTTTTTAAATCTTTATTATTTTCCGTAAAAAAAACAAACACATATAATATAAGTATAGAATACATAATATATCAGACATTGAATAAGGTTACTCCGAATACAGTACTATACAATTACATAAATACACAACTTTTGCACAACTTGTTTCAGACGATAGATTATAATTAGTAGCAAAATTCATATTGGTAACTTCTAGCAGGAGGATAATACCAGTTATAGCATATCCTGATAGTGCTAGGGGTAACTGCATTGCACAGACCTCTATCAGACGTCTAATTCAGGTCACCTTGTTCTTACCTCTGATATTATTATTGATTTAACAAAACCCCCTATAAGTGAATACTTCTAATACAACGTCAGAAAACTATGACCAGCTATGTGTCACAATCACAGAAACCTAATAAATATGGAGTCCATCTGTCATCTAGACCGTGAGGAATCCCATTATATAGTTGTGTATTACACTGCCCAACTTATTACCCCCCACCCCCTACAACTACACCCCTCCATACTTTCACATAAAAAGACAAAAAAAAATCATGTATAAAAATCTCCACTACCCTACCGTCCTGCACCCCCCCAGTCACTATATTATACTCCTCCTGGGGCATATCCCGAGATGCCCATCTATCCCAACATCTTTTACAACCTCTCTCTGAGGATGGAGAAATCGGAATATCTGACCCTCATCTCAATTACCGGAGCCTCTTTCCTTATTCAGTTTTTCACAATTCACTTCCTAGCATAGAATTAGGGACATTCACACGAGCATGTCTGATTTCTGTGCACAAAAATCAGACCGTATTTCCTGCATTTCATGTTCGTGTGCCCTCAGTGTGCTTTGCGTGTGCCATCCGTTTTCACCTCCGTGATTATCCTCTGCAAGCACTCCCTTTTCTATTTTTTTTTATTTCTCTGCATTTCTTAGCAACTGATGCATGAAACACGCACAGCACACGGATATCATCCGTGTGCTGTCCGTGTTGTTAACGCACCAATAGACCTCAATATTTGACAACGTCTGCAGAAACGGACCAATAAAGGATATGCACTGAGTTTCACGCAACGGACACCCGCTGCGTGAAAATTCACGCATGTCTGAATAGCTCCATTGAAATGCATTTGTTCGTGTGCGGTCAATTATTTAAACGGACAGCACACGGACGAGGATCACACTCTTCTGAATGAGCTAAAAGTCACCACTCTGTTTTTAATCCGTCTTCCAATTAGTCCTATAGGTAGAACCTATAAAAATAGGTAGAAATTGTTTATACTGCAATAAGGGGCCTTTTTCTATAATATATGTAAATTGTCCGATTCCTCCTCCCCACATCTCAGGCACCCTGAGTCCCTTAGTGCAGTGGTCCCCAACCACCGGGCCGCGGACCAATACCAGGTCGTGGATAATTTGATACCGGGCCGCGGTATCCGCCACGGTGGCTGCAGGGAATACCGGGTGAAAAGCCGCACCAAACTGTGGTGCAGTTTTTCGCCTGGAATGTCCATTGCGGAAAACTGCAGCATTTAGCCGGCCTGCTAGCTGGCCAGCCCCCTGGGATGACGTTTCATCCCATGTGACCACCGCTACAGCCTGTGATTGGCTGCAGCGGTCACATGGGATGAAACGTCTTCCCAGCATGCTCGCCTGGAGGAAGAAACACAGACTTCTGGGTAAGTATAAGATTGTTTTTTTCTGAGTTGTGTTTTTTTGTGGTGGAATCGATGCGATTTCGCCCTAATGAACGCAACAACTGCTATTTGTTGTGGGTTTCACCTCCCGGTTGAATTCCCCATTGAACCCGCAACAAATAAGCAGTAAATAGAATTGACTTGCTGCGGAATAAAACTGCACCGCATGACAATTTCTGAGCATTTGTCAGCTCAGTATTTACGCAGCATGTGGATGAGATTTGTTCCATCTCATCCACTTTGCTGCTACTGTATTATGCTTCTGATATTTCGCAAAACAAATGACGCTGCGGAAAATCCGCAGTAATTACGCGACGTGTGATCTCATCCTAAAAACGTTTCCAACTTTACTTTATTTCCATCTAATTGCAGTCTGCAGGGTGTTTTGTGATGCGTGTGATCCAACCAAAACCCCCCGCCCCCCCGCGTGCGCCGATCCGTGGAAAAATTGTCTTGCATGAAAGTGGTCCTTGGTGCAACAAAGGTTGGGGACCGCTGCCTTGTTGGGCACATTTAGGTCAATTTTCCAGGGGAATAATAAAACCTATGTATGGTATAGAATGGAGAGAGTCTTTGTGCTGAATTTAAAGCCATATGTTTAATCCCTGATATAATCTCTTGTCAGCTTCTACCTTCCAATTCTCCTACTACTCCTGCCTACCTTTTTTTTTTTTTATTAAATGGGGGAACTTTATCAATTTCTGACTAAGTCATTTTTTATAACATTTTGCTATCAATCCTTTCTCGTTGATCGGCGCTCGTTTACACGACCCAGGATGGGCCGTGTAAAACCACCTTAAGTGCGTGGGTCAGCTGCAGATTAAAGAATGATGCTCGATTAGTAAGATTATATTTTTCAATATAATTTTACGTCGATTTTTACGTTGTTTTGACAGAATCAATAGCGCAGTCGACTGCGCTATTGATTCCATCAAAAAAACGGAACCCGTTCACAACGGTGACAAACGGAAACCATTAGCAAAGTTTCCTTCACTATTGAGATCAATGGTGATGCAAACGAAACCTAAGGTTTACATTTGCCTTTCCGTTGGGGGGTTAAACCCACGGAAACCTTCAACGGAAGGGCAGCGCTCATGTGAACAGGTTCTTATTTATTTATTTATTTATTTAGTTGTATTTAAAAGTTTTAAATGTTGATGGATAATAAAATTGGCTGCTGTGGCCTTTGAAAACCAAAAGTAGTTGTATTTATATGGTTGTATTCGAAAGGGGTGATAAGGGTTTATCCAAGGATATAGAAAATCCTAAATAATTGTAAGCGGGGGGGGATTTAATGGTTAGCGGAAGGTTGAATAGTCTACAATCCCTTCAGTCAGGGGTTTTGTTTTTTTTGGAGGACAAGTTGTAGTTTCTACACGTACCATTTTGGGGGAGGCATACACTAGTATGGTACTGAAATGTCCTAAATCCGAGTCATTTTTGTTGTGGATGTGCCATAGGTGTGCAGCAGATCTTCATGAGGATTAGCCACATGTCATTCAATAGGACTAACCTTCAGATTTTCTGTGTGGATATAATGCTCCTCCCAATGTATAAACATATATAAACATATATATGTATAAACATATATATATTCTATATATATATATATATATATATATATATATATATATATATATATATATATATATACACAGTGAAGGAAATAAGTATTTGATCCCTTGCTGATTTTGTAAGTTTGCCCACTGTCAAAGACATGAACAGTCTCAAATTTTTAGGCTAGGTTAATTTTACCAGTGAGAGATAGATTATATTAAAAAAAAAACTGAAAATCACATTGTCAAAATTATATACATTTATTTGCATTGTGCACAGAGAAATAAGTATTTGATCCCCTACCAACCATTAAGAGTTCAGCCTCCTCCAGACCAGTTACACGCTCCAAATCAACTTGGTGCCTGCACTAAAGACAGCTGTCTTAAATGGTCACCTGTATAAAAGACTCCTGTCCACAGACTCAATTAATCAGTCTGACTCTAACCTCTACAACATGGGCAAGACCAAAGAGCTTTCTAAGGATGTCAGGGACAAGATCATAGACCTGCACAAGGCTGGAATGGGCTACAAGACCATAAGTAAGACGCTGGGTGAGAAGGAGACAACTGTTGGTGCAATAGTAAGAAAATGGAAGACATACAAAATGACTGTCAATCGACATCGATCTGGGGCTCCATGCAAAATCTCACCTCGTGGGGTATCCTTGATCCTGAGGAAGGTGAGAGCTCAGCCGAAAACTACACGGGGGGAATTTGTTAATGATCTCAAGGCAGCTGGGACCACAGTCACCAAGAAAACCATTGGTAACACATTACGCCGTAATGGATTAAAATCCTGCAGTGCCCGCAAGGTCCCCCTGCTCAAGAAGGCACATGTACAGGCCCGTCTGAAGTTTGCAAATGAACATCTGGATGATTCTGAGAGTGATTGGGAGAAGGTGCTGTGGTCAGATGAGATTAAAATTGAGCTCTTTGGCATTAACTCAACTCGCCGTGTTTGGAGGAAGAGAAATGCTGCCTTTGACTCAAAGAACACCGTCCCCACTGTCAAGCATGGAGGTGGAAACATTATGTTTTGGGGGTGTCTCTCTGCTAAGGGCACAGGACTACTTCACCGCATCAATGGGAGAATGGATGGAGCCATGTACCGTCAAATCCTGAGTGACAACCTCCTTCCCTCCACCAGGACATTAAAAATGGCTCGTGGATGGATCTTCCAGCACGACAATGACCCGAAACATACAGCCAAGGCAACAAAGGAGTGGCTCAAAAAGAAGCACATTAAGGTCATGGAGTGGCCTAGCCAGTCTCCAGACCTTAATCCCATCGAAAACTTATGGAGGGAGTTGAGGATCCGAGTTGCCAAGCGACAGCCTCGAAATCTTAATGATTTACAGATGATCTGCAAAGAGGAGTGGGCCAAAATTCCATCTAACATGTGTGCAAACCTCATCATTAACTACAAAAAACATCTGACTGCTGTGCTTGCCAACAAGGGTTTTGCCACCAAGTATTAAGTCTTGTTTGCCAAAGGGATCAAATACTTATTTCTCTGTGCACAATGCAAATAAATATATATAATTTTGACAATGTGATTTTCTGTTTTTTTTTTTAAATATAATCTATCTCTCACTGGTGAAATTAACCTAGCCTAAAAATATTAGACTGTTCATGTCTTTGACAGTGGGCAAACTTACAAAATCAGCAGGGGATCAAATACTTATTTCCTTCACTGTATATATATATATATATATATATATATATATATATATATATATATATATATATATATATATATATATATATATATATATATCAACACAAATGATCTTCCTGTGCTCTCTAAAAGGGGTAGTCCTAGCACCCACAATTTTAACCCTTTATAGATATTATGACACTGGTGCTCGTTAGTGACTGACCATAGGTGTTTTTATGGAAGCCACTAAGAGGCTTTATTCTGATGCAGTTGACTATTTACAGCGCTGCATCACAATACATTTTAGCGGGGGGAGCAGTTAAATCTCCCTGCTCTCAGCTACCGGAGGGTGTGACCGCAGGGTGCCAATGGTTTCTATGGCAGCCGCGGGTCTAACAATGGCCCCCAGGTCTGCCTCTAGTTAATGTCAGTTTTACACTGACAGGCGTAATACAGAAGTATTGCAGTGTACTATAAAAGCAATCAGATGATCACATAGTGAAGACCCCTAAATAACACAATAACATTATTCAGCGGGTTGTTACGATTGCAACGATACCAAATTTGTATAGATTTTGTATGTTTTACTACTTTTACACAGTAAAAACGCTTTTTTTTCAAAATTATTTGTTTTTGTGTCTCCATATTTGAAGAGCCGCAACGTTTTTATTTTGTCGCCGATGCAGTTGTATGAGGGGTTTTGTTTTGCGGGAAGACTTGTAGCTTTTATTGGTACCATTTTGGAGTATATGCGACTTTTTATCACTTTTTAATCATATTTTTTTAAAGTCAGGATTCACAGATTCCGTCGTTTTTTATTTAATTCTTTACGGCGTTCACCGTGTGGGTTAAGTAATATAATAGCTTATAGTCGGGGTCGTTACAGACGCGGCGATACCAAATTTGTGTAACTTTTTTACTTTACGTTTTGTAATACTAAAGCAGTTTGTAAGGGGAAAAGAGTTTTTTCATATTTTTTTTTCACATTTTTTTTATTAACTGTATTAAACTTTTTTTTTTTTACTTTTTACTAGTCCCACTAGGGGACTTTAATATGCGATTCTCCGATCGCTATTATAATACACTGCAATACTTTTGTATTGCAGTGTATTACTGCCAGTCCGTTTAACACGGACAGGCATCTGCTAGGTCATGCCTCCGGCATGATCTAGTAGGCATTCGGTACAGGCAGACCTAGGGGCTTTTATTAGGCCCCCGGCTGCCATTGGAGACACAGACAGTCGACGATCTTATCGCCGGGTGTCGGTGGGAGAGAGAGGGAGCTCCCTCCCTCCAAAACCACTCAGATACGGTGCTCGCTATTGAGCACCGCATCTGAAGGGTTAAACGCACTGGCGTAGCTATAGGGGTCGCAGCGGTCGCAATTGCGACCGGGCCCCGAAGCCAGGGGGGCCCACGGCCCCCCGCACCACATCAATAAAAAGTTACTATAGTAACTCGGGCCGCGGGCCCCTGTTACTATAGTAACATACTTTACTTACCTTCCTGGTTCCGGATGGCAGCGGAGGTCCTGACGTCAGGCGCTGTGCGCAGCGCATGACGTCACAGCGCTATGCGCCGCGCACAGCATCGAGACGACAGAACTGCCGAAGAGGAAGGTAAGGTTAGCCCTGACTGGCGGGGACCGACTCCCGGGACCCGCCAATCAGCTGTTTTGAAGGGGCCGCAGCACTCGTACGAGAGCTGCTCCCCTTCATTCCTGTCACTTCATTCCGGTCACACTGTGAATCCGTGTCGGCGATTCACAGTGTGAGCGAGTAGTGAAATGAAGGGGAAGCAGCTCTCTGATTTGCGGGTCCCGGGCGACACATCAGCTATTGATGGCCTATCCTGTGGATAGGCCATTAATGTTTAGGGACTGTACAACCCCTAAGCCTACGATGTAGCAGGCTTAGAGGGCCCATGAGACAGGATCACAGATTGTGTGATCCTGTCTGCTGGGCCCTGTATCTTTGCCAATCACATGGTAGGCTTAGATACATGGCCCATGTGTGATCCTGTCTGCTGGGCCCTGTATCTAAGCCAATCACATGGTAGGCTTAGATACATGGCCCATGTGTGATCCTGTCTGGTGGGCCCTGTATATAAGCCTACCACACTGTAGGCTTAGATACATGGCCCATGCGTGATCCTGTCTGCTGGGCCCTGTATCTAAGCCAATCACATGGTAGGCTTAGATACATGGCCCATGTGTGATCCTGTCTGATGGGCCCTGTATATAAGCCTACCACACTGTAGGTTTAGATACAGGGCCCCAGCACACAGTAATCTTATACTGTATAAGATTACTGTCTGCTGGACCCTGTTTCTAAGCCTACGTTGTGGTAGGCTTAGATACAGGGTCCCACAGACAGTATCACACATGGGCCCTGTATCTAAGCCTAACACGTGTTACTAATCATTTTTTGTGTGTTTTCGTACAGGTTCGGTCGTTGGACTACGTCGGATTCCAGGATTACTTCGATGATGGCTTTTTTTTTTATTATCAATAAAATGGTTAATGAGGGTTGTGTGGGTTTTTTTTTATTTCAATAAAATATTTTTTCTATGTCTTTGTGTTTTTTTTTAAACTATATTACTACCGCCTTAGTAATGGCCGCCGGCTGATTGACGACGTCCATTGCTAAGGCGGGGCTTAGTGTTAGCCGGTGCAGCGGCTAACACTAACCCCCTTTATTACCCCGGTACCCACCGCAACCAGGGGTGCTGGGAAGAGCCGGGTACGATCCAGTACCTGACCATCTGTAGTGATGGTCGGCCACTGGGGTGGCCGCAGGCTGGTATTATCAGGAGGGGAAAGGCCAAAAACAGTGGCCCTTCCTACCCTGGTGATGATAGGCTGCTGCTTTATTGTATCTGGCTGGTTATGAAAAATGGGGGGGACCCCACGTCATTTAAAAAAAATTAAAAAAAAATTGGAAAGAACGATGTGGGGTCCCCCCCGATTTTCATAACCAGCCAGATACAACACAGCAGCAGCAGGCAGCATTACAAGGGTGGGAAGGGCCACTGTTTTTGGCCTTCCCCAGCCTAATACTACCAGTCTACGGCCACCCTGGTGCCTGCCCGTCACTACAGATGGTCGGGTACTGGTTTGTACCCGGCTCTTCCCAGTACTCCTGGTGGCGGTGGGTACCGGGGTAATAATGGGGGTTAGTGTAGCCTCTGCACCTGCCAACATTAAGCCTCGCCTTAGTAATGGGGGTTGTCAATCAGCCAGCGGCCATTACTAAGCACATAGAAAAAATATTTTATTGAAATAAAAAAACACAACCCTCATTAACCATTTTATTGAGAATAAAAAAAAACGCCGTCATTGAAGTCCTCGAATCCGACGTAGTCCAACAACCGAACCTGTAAAAAAACACAAACACAAAAAAATAATCAGTAACACATAAAGAAGCAAAATTATTATTCTTACCTATCCTGGGTCCAGCGCTGGAGACGCAATGTCTAATCCAATCATGTGTGATACTGTCTGCTGAGCTGTGTATCTAATCCAATCATAGGTGATACTGTCTGCTGAGCTGTGTATCTAATGCAATCATGTGTGATACTGTCTGCTGGGCCCTGTATCTAATCCCGTCATGTGTGATACTGTCTGCTGGGCCCTGTATCTAATCGTATCTTGTGTGATACTGTCTGCTGAGCTGTGTATCTAATCCTATCATGTGTGGTACTGTCTGCTGACCCACTGTATCTAATCCCATCATGTGTGGTACTGTCTGCTGAGCCACTGTATCTAATCCTATCATGTGTGGTACTGTCTGCTGAGCCACTGTATCTAATCCTATCATGTGTGGTACTGTCTGCTGAGCCACTGTATCTAATCCTATCATGTGTGATACTGTCTGCTGGGCCACTGTATCTAATCCTATCATGTGTGATACTGTCTGCTGAGCCACTGTATCTAATCCTATCATGTGTGATACTGTCTGCTGAGCCACTGTATCTAATCCTATCATGTGTGATACTGTCTGCTGGGCCACTGTATCTAATCCTATCATGTGTGATACTGCCTTCTGAGCCACTGTATCTAATCCTATCATGTGTGATACTGTCTGCTGAGCCACTGTATCTAATCCTATCCATAGTTGATAGGGTCGTAGTGCTATAGATATGCTATGCTGTCTCCTATACACACATTTTTTTTTGGGCGGACACATATGTATTGGGGCTATTTCCCCTGACATTTTAAGCCCTCAGGGTATGTTCACACGGCAGCGTCCGTTACGGCTGAATTTACGGTGCTGTTTTCAGGAGAAAACAGCACCGTAATTTCAGCCGTAATGGCATGTGCAGGCGTCTTTCGCTGCGTCCATTACGGACGTAATTGGAGCTGTTTTTCTATGGAGTCCATGGAAAACGGCTCAATTTACGTCTGAAGAAGTGACAGGCACTTCTTTGACGCGGGCGTCTTTTTTACGCGCCGCCTTTTGACAGCGGCGCGTAAAGAAAATGACCGTCGGCACAGAACATCGTAAGACCGATTCAAATGAATGGGCAGATGTTTGCCAACGCTTTTGAGCCGCATTTTCGGACGTAATTCAATGCTAAAACGCCCGAATTACGTCTGTAAATAGGGTGTGTGAACCCAGCCATAGTGACGCCCCCGGCTGCTAGTGCTGCATTGTTGGGTCACTTAGGAGACCCAGCGATGCAGCTGAAAGCTGCGGACCGTCGGCCATGAGAAGTTTGCGGGGGGGGCCCAGTAAGAATTCTTGCATCGGGCCCCATGAGCCTTTAGCTACGCCCCTGGTTAAACGGGTGAGATCGATACTAATGTCGATCTCACCCGGTCGAGCAGGGATGTTCCCAGCCCTCAGCTACGTCTGGCAGCTGAGAGCAGGGAGATTTGACAGCTCCCTGCTCTGTTTACTTTATTCTGATGCAGTGCCGTAAAAAGGCATATGCATCAGAATAAAGCCCGTTAGTGGCCGCCGTGAAAAGGCGTATTGGCGGTCACTAACGGGTTAATAAAGTTTGTAATAAATAAATGAAATTCCCAAGTAAATTAACATGAAAAACCCACTTTTTCCCCTTACAATTTGTTTTATTATGAAAAACCTGTAAAAAAGTTACACATTTGGTATTGCTGCGTCCGTAACAACCTCAACTATAAAGCTATTGCGCCCTTTAACCCGCTCGGCATAAGGCGTAAAAATGTTTTTTTAAAAAGTGCAAGAGTTGCTGTTTTCTGGGCATTCTGCCTTCAAAAAAAGGTGATAAAAAGTGATCAAAAAGTTGCATGTGCACCAAAATGGTACCATTAAAAACTGCAAGTCTTCCTGCAAAAACAAAGCCCTGATACAGCTGCATCGGCGGAAAAATTAAAAAATTATGGCTCTTCAAATTTGGAGACACAAAAACAAATAATTTTGAGGAAAAAAAGGTTTTTTACTTTATAAGACCTGATTCACACGAACGTGTTAAATGTCCGTGGGACGGCCGTTGAAATAGCAGCCGTCCCACGGACCTATGTTTTTCAATGTGGCCGATCACACAGCCGTTGTTTGAACGGACCGTGTGAAGGGTCCGTGGGAAAATAGGGCATGTCCTATCTTTTCACGCATCACGCATCCCTCCATAGACTCTCAACTATTGTGGATGCGTCACATCGCGTCCCGCAGCGCTGAGCAACAGATGCACCTCGGAATGTAAATTTAGGATGCAAAAAAGTGGCAAAATTGCTGGGGTTATTGCTTTTCCCCAAAAAAAAGTAGAAGAAAAATTAAAACATTATGGTTCTCACAACTTGGCGACACAAAAAAATACATTCTTTTTACAAAAGTAATTTTATTGTGCAAAAAGTTGTATAATATAAAAAAGTGCTATAAATAGGTATCGCCAGAATCGTACTGACCCTCAGAATAAAGTTAACATGTAATTTATAACGCATGGTGAACGCTATATAAAGAAAACGAAATAAAACATGCCAGAATTGTAGTTTTTTGGTCATCTTGCTTCCCAAAAAATAGGATAAAAAGTGATCAAAAAGTCGCATGTACCCCAAAATGGTACCAATAAAAACGATAGCTCGTCCCGCAAATAGCGATAGCTATACCACTACGTCTATAAAAAATAAAATGAGTGAAGGCTTCCATAAGTCAGGAAATAAAATATATGCAGATGTGCAGGCCCGAGGGGAACGTTTCTTCTGTTTCAAGAGGTGAATTATAAAGGTCCTAAAATTAGGGAACCAGGAATGGGAGGGCCCAAACATATCTGCTGGAAGCGAAAGTGTCCGCATTTCACCAAGACAACACTTCCCAACAAAATTCCCCAAACTGCAAAGGTGCGGAGTGTGGACCAAAAGGGGGATAAGGAAGGACATTTATCAGTTACACACCGGCCTGTGTAGAAAGGATTGTGTCACAGCGTAACACACATCTATGGATTATTTTACTGGTTTTTTTACCCAATCATTATACCACCTGACTATGCCCCTGATGTACTCTGCACAGCTTACATGTGCCCCCACATTATGTATATACATGTAGGGGAAAAAAAGGGATATAATCTATTTCAACAATAGGTAGTTTAGCTGGGGGATGACTGGGGGAGGCAGCAATGCCTGGGTTAGGAGCTTTCTAGGATGTTTCTTGGGGAGCTATTAAAGGATGGGGGTGGGTAGGCAGGATAAGCGGAAAGGCTAGTTTGTGTTTTTGGTTTTTGTTTTATTTATTTATTTGTTTTTATTTTTTTCTCTTTCTTTTTTATACATTTTTTTGAAAATATTATCCTGGAATGTTAGAGGTCTAGGACATAGGCCAACAACAGAGACCTTTTCCATGACATTAATACACATATACACGTTATCATTATTGAAGCCGCAAAAATTATTTTCTAAGGCTCCATTATGCATATTTATCACAGTATCCACATTATGAGATGGATTTTTTCGTTTTAATCTACAAAAAAATGCAGCCTCTGTTTCCATAACTTGCAGAGATCCCAATTACTAATATCTATAAGCATACTGCTGTCCTGTTTTATATTTACGATAATCGCTGAAGTGCGCAGGCGCTGACATGCGCATTGGTATATATAATTATAGGGGAGAAAACCTCACCAAACATGGCCGCCGACGACCTCATATCACCAGTGCGCATGCATGGACATGCACAATGGGTTTCTGCCGGAAAGAGCGTTTATTTTAATGAAGATGTATTCCTCATTTGTGAAACGACAGACCTGCGCAGTTTGAAACTCAGGACGCCGGAAATAATACCACATAACAGCACACTGGAACATGGATCCACTGTATTACATGGCAATGTGGTTTTTAACAAATGTCACACATATGCACCTGTTTAATATTGTTTGTAACAATTAGCACTTTTGCACTTTATTCATACATCTGAGGAATTATTGCACTTGATCTGCTTAGAGAATGATCATTGTTGACACAATATGTATTTTTATATTCATTGATATGTACGGCATTTTTGCTGTTCTTTATTGTTTTGTATCAATCACCTGTTAATTGGGACTATTTGTTTAGCCTCCATATATACCACTGTTTTGTACACTGTTAACATGCTTGAGAAAGGCTCCTTGTATTGAGCCGAAACGTTGCACGAGGGCTATTAAAAGCGACCTTTTTCCCCTTGATGTGGAGTGCTGCCTATCTTTGGACACATATTGGTTTACAATCTAGTTAAAAAGGGCGTGGCAGGATGCCGATTGAAGAGGACGTGTGAGGCCGGAGCTCCGCGCTACTTTCTCCATTAGCGGCTCAAACAGCAGCAAAAATTAACCTGGACACACGCTCCTTGTGCCTGTTTACCTCCCTTCAACCTGGGGCGTTCTGCAATAATGACGAGGAGTAAGAGGAAAGGTCAGGGTCCGCCGAAACTAACGGCTTTTTCCCCGCCAGTCTCCCAAGATGGCGCCGGAATACGCCGGAGACCTGCACAGCTACTAGCAGCTACGGAGGTGAGCACATTCCCTACTAGCAGCCTTACTATATCTCCGGCTCTGATAAACCTGCAGACGAGCAGACCACCCAGCCTCTCTCCGGAGAAACTACCCTTTCCTCCGTCCCTCTCCCCTGAGGGGAATTTTGTAGCTGCAGCGCTGCCTCCATCTGATCTCCCGGTCTGCACAATGACATTCAGTCAGCAATCTCCATTATGCATGCTAATATTACAGGAGGTGGGGGAGAGAACAGCTCATTTAGAAGAAAGTATGGAGGAATTTGTTAATGCTCACACTTATCTGGTTGGCACCCACAATGATATGGAGGATGATATTCCCATTATAAAGCTCAAGTTAGCTGACCTGGAAGATCGCTCCAGGAGAAACAATATCAGGTTCAGGAACATTCCTGAATCTGTCTCAGACACAAAACTACAGGATTCCTGACCGATTTATTTGTAGCTCTCATTCCTACAGCTAAAGAAAGAGATCTCCTTATTGACGGAGCCCACAGGGTTCCTAAACCAAAGAACCTTTCCTCCAGTGTGTCAAGGGACGTTCGTGCTCGTCTCCACTTCTACCACTTTAAGGAGACGATAATGAAGGCGGCAATCCATAAAAATTATCTTCCAGAACGCTTCCAACAAATCTCCTTATTTGCAGACCTCTCCCCTGCCACCCTCTCCAGGAGAAGACAATTTGCAGCATTCACTAAAATTTTGAGAGAACACAGAATTTCTTACAAATGGAGATACCCCGTGAAACTGATCATCATGCACAATGGCACTACTCATGTTGTCCTCGATCCAAAAGGTGCAGCCATTCTGACAAATTGGTCTCTCTACTAGCCACAAGATGGCGACAGATCCCCTCCCAAGAAAATACTCCTCCAACCCTTGCTCAGGAATGGATAAAATCAAAGGATGGCAAACACTCTCATGAGGCTACCTGAATTCAGGACTTACGGCCTCTCAGGTGCCACCTATTCCTATGGATAAGTTTCTCTCCGTTCCTTTAACCCCTTCCCACTGCATAACTTTTTCAGATTTTCTATTTCATTTTTTCCTCCCCACCTTCCAAAAGCCATAACTTTTGTATTTTTCCGTCGATATAGTCCTATGAGGGCTTGATTTTTGCGGGACGAGTTGTTGTTTTTCTTAGCACCATTTATTGTGCCATATAATGTGCTAGGAAAAGGGAAAAAAAATATTTGTGGGGTAGAAAATGAAAAAAACAGAGATTCCTCCATAGTTGCAGGTCGTTGTTACGGAATTTACTGTGCAATTAATAGAACATGTTAACTTTATTCTGCGGGTTAATACGATTACGGCGATACCAAATATATATAGTTTTTTTCTATATTTTACTACTTTTACAAGTAAAAACCTAAGTCTAAAAATACAATTTATTTTGTCTCGCCAAATTTCAAGAGCCATAACTTTTTTTATTTTTCCGTCGATTAAGTGATATGAGGGCTTATTTTTTGCGGGATAAACTGTAGTTTTTAATGATACCATTTTGGGGCACATGCAACGTTTTGATGACTTTTTATTTCATTTTTTATGGGAGATGAGGTGACCAAAAAATAGAGATTCTGGTGTTTACAATTTTTTGTTTTACGGCGTTCACCGTGCGGGTTAAATAATGATATATTATAATAGTTCCGACTTTTACGCGGCAATACTAATTATGTTTATTTATTTTTTTACTCTGCTCTAGGGGGAAAATGGGAAAAGGGTTTTTTTTTTTTTACTTTTAATTGGAATTTTATTTTTTTTTGACATAACAAAAACCCTATTTTACTAATTTTTACTTTTTTTATTAGTCCCCCTATGGGACTTCAATCAGCGATCGTTAGATCGCTTGCACGATATACTGCAATACTAATGTATTGCAGTATATCGTGATTCTGACAGGCTTCTATTAAGCTCTGCCAGAGGCAGGGTTTAATAGGAGTCCAAAGATGGCGGACCTGGGGGCCTTCATTAGGCCCCCAGGCAGCCATAGCAACTATCGCCACCCCACAATTGCGTTGCGGAGGGGCGTGATGAGCTGTTAAAGGGGATCGCCCCCCTCTTTCTAACTATTTAAATGCTGCGGTCGCCATTTAACTATGTATGTTACACTATAAAAGTGTAAAAAGTGAAGTTCGTGGTCCACGTACAAGCAACACGTTCGTGGTCCACGTATTAACCACCCCTGGGGTGGTTAATTTGCTTGTACGTGGACCACGAACTTCACTTTTTCAACCATGGGTGAGTGGACTCTTCCCTGGCTGTATCTGGTGATCCCAGATGAATAGCCTTGCACGCTCTGCACATCCTGCTTATGTATCGCAGTTATACTTGATGGTACTCCTTTCTGCTCTTGGGGACTTGTGTACAGTACATTTAGACAATACTGAGAATTTATGTCTCTTCCTCCTGAGCATTTTTCTGATCTGTTCGATGCTGCTTTAATTGTAGGATGTATATTTGAGTAAGGTTTTTTTTTTACTTGGATCCTCCCCTTCCCCTTGGAGTGATGCAGTTATAGCAGTGTGAGATTTAAATGTAGTAGCTGGCAGCTGCTGTTGCAATTACCCACTAGTTACTATCATATTGCATACCTGTATCCTCCTGTGCTATCTATTGTTATGCTTATGTCCCCATGGTTATATAATATTACTTGGTATTATATATTACTTGTTAGTGACCCACATGCACCTTCTTCTTTTTTAGAAACCTCGCCATGTTTTTTATCAAGTGTTTGATATATAAATTATATGCAATAAAATTTATTTTTTGTACTTTACATATGGCGTTAAGGACTCTTTTTTCTCAAGTTTTGCTATGTATGTATGTATGATAGTTTGCATGTATATATGTATGTATGTTTGCATGTATGTATATTTGCATGTATATATGTGCATGTTTGTATATATGTATGTATGTATGTTTGCATGTATGTTTGTTTGTATATATGTCTGTATGGCCATGTATGATACTGTCTGCTGGCGCCCTGTATCTAAGTCAACTTCGCGGCAGGCTTCTATACATGGTATAACAGTCAGTATCACACATTAAACTGAATCTAAGCCTACGACATGTTTTATTTCATTTTTTTTTTTTCCAGGTTTTGTGTTTGGACTACGTCGGTTTCGAGGACTACTTAGATGACGTTTTTTTTTTTTCTACAATAAAATGGTTAATGAGGGTTGTGTTGGGGGTGCTTTATTTCAATAAAATATTTTATCTATATCTTTGTCTTTTCTTTTCAAATTTTATTACTACCACTTTAGTAATGGCCGCTGTCTGAGTGACAACATCCATTACTAAGGTGAGGCTTAGTGTTAACCGGTGCAGAGGCTAACACTAACCACCATTATTACCCCGGTACCCACCACCACCAGGGGTGCCAGGAAGAGCCAGGTACGATCCAGTACCCGACCATCTGTTGTGATGGTCGGGCACTGGGGCGGCCGCAGGCTGGTATTATGAGGCTGGGAAGGGCCAAAAACTGTGGACCTTCCCACCCTTGTAATGCTAGGCTGCTGCTGTGTTGTATCTTGCTGGTTATAAAAGTGGGGGGCACCCCACATCATTTTTTTTAATTATTTATTTATTAATTTTTTATTTTTAAAAAAAAAGACATGGGGTTCCACCCAATTTATCATAACCAGCCACATACAACACAGTGTTATTAGCCTTGGAATGGACAAAACCAGTGGCCCTTCCCACCCATGTAATGCCAGACTGCTGTGGCCTTGTATATGGCTGGTTATTAAAAATGTGGGGGACCCGTCTATTGTTAAATTTGTTAAATTAAAAAAAAAAACGACGTGGGGGTCCCCCCATTTTTATAACCAGCCCGATATAACCCAGCAGCAGCAGCCTAGCATTACAAGGGTGGGAAGGTCCACTGTTTTTGGCCCTTCCCAGCCTCATAATACCAGCCTATGGCCGCCCCAGTACCCGACCATCACAACAGATGGTCGGGTACTGGATCGTACCAAGCTCTTCCCGGCACCCCTGGTGGTGGTGGGTACCGGGGTAATAATGGGTGGTTAGTGCTAGCCTCTGCACCGGCTAACACTAAGTACCGCCTTAATAATGGACGCTGTCAATTAGCCAACTGCCATTATCTAGGCACTAATAAAGTTTTAAAAAAAACACAAAGACAATTTTTTTTTATTGAAATAAGAAATCCCCAACAAAACCCTCGTTAACCATTTTATTCAAATTTTAAAAAACGTAGATCTACGCAGTAGTCCAACGAATCGAAGACGTAGTCCAATCGGTACATCAAAATCTGCAACAACATAAAAAAACAGTTATCAATGTGAACAATACCAATACGTCTACTCACCTACACACATATATACACGCACACACAAACAAACAAACAACCATACACAAACATACACATATATACACAAACACAACAAGATATACACACACACACACACACACACATAAACAGACAAACACACACACACACACACACATATACACGAACTCACACATATACAAACAAAAACACACATATCCAAACACACACATATACACGAACACACACATATACACAAACACACACACACACACATATACACAAACACATATACACAGTTATACACAAACACAACAAGATATACACAAACACACACACACATAAGGAGACAAACACACACACATATATACACACACATATACACGAACTAACACATATACACAAACACATATACAAACAAAAACACACATACCCAAACACACACATACACACACATATACAGAAACACACACATATACACACACACACACATATACACAAACACATGTACACAAACAGACCCATATATACACAAACACACACATATACACACAAACACACACACACACACACAAACATATACACAAACACATATACACAAACTTACCCATATATACACAAACACACACACATAAACACACAAACACACACCCATATACACATATATACACAAACACACATATACAAAAACACACACACACAAACATCTACACACAAACATATGCACAAACAAACCCATATATACACACACACACACACACACACACACACACACATAAACACACAAACACACACATATACACAAACACACACATATACAAAAACACACACCCACAAACATCTGCACACAAACATATACACAAATACACCCATATATACACACACATATACACAAACATATACACAAACACATATACACAAACACACCCATATATACACAAACACACATAAACACACACACACATATACACAAACACATATAAAAACAAAAACAGACAAAGACACATACCCAAACACACATATATACACAAACACACAAACACATACACAAACATATATATATATATATACATACCGTGCGACTGGTGTCTCGCCTGGTGTCTCGCCTGGTGTCTCGCCGTGCATCTACGGCGCATGCGCGGAGATGCGCGTTCACAAGATAAATGACATCCTTTCCTCAGGAAGGAGAGGATGTCATTACGCATGGGCGGCCACCGCTAAAGGTAAATAGCGGTGGCCGGGAACCTAGACAATGCGCAAGATACAAAGAGGGACCGACCTGGACTTCAATCAAGAATCGCAGGAAAACGACATCGCTGGGCGACGGACAGGTAATTAGAAAACTTCTTATTTTTACATGGAGATTAGGAAGAAAAAGCTGCTCCTCTGAACGGGCGCTCAGGTGTGGATTGTACTGGTATCTTCACAAAATCGTCAGGGCCTGACGATTTTGTGAAGATACCAGTACAATCCACACCTGAGTGCCCGTTCAGAGGAGCAGCTTTTTCTTCCTAATCTGCATTACTTCAAAACCGCAAGGAGAGGAGTTCCTGATACGAATTCACCCTATGCGGTTATGGCTCCAGAGTAGAGATGAGCGAACTTTTCAAAAGTTCGGTTCGGCTAGTTCGCCGAATTTCACAAAAAAGTTCGATTCGGACCGAAGTAGTTCGGACCGAACCTGTCACTTCCGTGCGCCGAGCATGCTACTGTCCAGGGTGCTGATAGAGTTAATGTGCTGCACTAACTCTTTCAGCAACCTTGACAGTACATGCTCGGCGCGCGGAAAATACAATTTAAATGTAATAAAAAAAAAATATATATACGTTCGTACTTACATTCCTCCTGTTCGGCCTCCAGCGATGACGTTTCATCCCTTTCGCCGCTGCAGCCAATCACAGGCTGTAGTGGCGGTCACGCACGTCAGGATGACGCTTCATCCCACGTGACCGCCTCTGCAGCCAATCACAGGCTGCAGCGGCGACATGAATGAAACGTCATTGCTGGAGGCCGGACAGGAGGAAAGTGTCGCTGCAGAATTGACATTGTCCATTAACGTTGGACATTATCTGCATTTGTCTATGAGCTCCAAATTAATGAATGCTCTCTCAATGGTGGATCTGAGAGAGGCCGGCCGGCTGGAGAGAGACCATGACACGCAGCGTCAGTGTTCAAACAGTCTCTGCCATGGGGGGGCAGATGCATCTTTATTTATAATGAAGAGAGAGAGAAGGTGTTACCCTCATGCTTACACATATACATACCACATATGGTAAAACATAGAGTTCCAAGCTTATCTTAACATATATATATTTAGTTTAAATGGATTGCAAGTGTTTTTGGGTTTTGTCATGTCAGCCCTTGTATCAGCTGATTACAAGGTCATTAGGTCATGTGGCCGAAGTCTTAGAATAGAATACTCATCCCCCCTGTAGGCTGTTGTTAGCAGATCTTTGAGCTTTAGTGACAACTCAACTGTCCATTTAAAGCAATATATGTTCACACATATAAAGATAATTAAAATATCTTTGACAAAAGTAAGTATGAACGTATTATTATTTTTTTTGGGCATGTATGTATGTTGTCATGTATGTATGTATGTATATATGTGCATGTATGTATGTTGTCATGTATGTATGTATGTATATATGTGCATGTATGTTTGCATGTATGTTGGCATGCATGTATATATGTGCATGTGTGTATGTATATTTGCATGTATATATTTGCATGTATGTATGTATGTTTGCATGAATGTATGTATGTATGTTTGCATGTATGTATGTTTGCATGTATGTATGTTTGCATGAATGTATGTTTGCATGTATGTATGTTGTCATGTATGTATGTATGTATGTTGTCATGTATGTATGTTTGCATATATGTTGGCATGTATGTATGTATATATGTGCATGTTTGTATGTATATTTGCATGTATATATTTGCATGTAT
Source organism: Rhinoderma darwinii (assembly GCF_050947455.1). NCBI lineage: Eukaryota > Metazoa > Chordata > Amphibia > Anura > Rhinodermatidae > Rhinoderma > Rhinoderma darwinii. The sequence goes on along the minus strand of NW_027464286.1, from coordinate 120,143 downwards.
GTATGTATGTATGTTTGCATGTGTGTATGCATGTATGTATGTATGTATGTATGTATTTATGTATGTTGGCATGTATGTATATATGTGCATGTATATTTGCATGTATATATTTGCATGTATGTTTGCATGAATGTATGTTTGTATGTATGTATGTATGCATTGTATGTATGTATGTATGTATGTATGTATGTTGTCATGTATGTATGTATGTTGTCATGTGCATGTATGTTTGCATGTATGTATATATGTGCATGTTTGTATGTATATTTGCATGTATATATTTGCATGTATGTATGTTTGCATTTATGTATGTTTGCATGAATGTATATTTGCATGTATGTATGTTGTCATGTATGTATGTATGTATGTATATATGTGCATGTATGTTTGCATGTATGTATATATGTGCATGTTTGTATGTATATTTGCATGTATATATTTGCATGTATGTATGTATGTTTGCATGTATGTATGTATGTATGTATGTTGTCGTGTATGTATGTATGTTTTTATTTTTGCATGTATGTTTGCATGTATGTTTATATATATGTGCCTGTATGTAATTATGTTTGCATGTATATTTGTGCATGCTTGTATATATGTATGTATGTATGTATGTATATTTGCATGTTTGTATGTATGTTTTCATGTGTGTGTGTATGCATGTATGTATGATAGTTTGCATGTATGTATGTATGTATATATGTGTGTATGTTTGCATGTATATATGTATGTATGTTTGTATATATGTATGTATGTTTGCATGTATGTATGTTTGCATGTATGTTTGTTTGTATATATGTCTGTATGGCCATGTATGATACTGTCTGTTGGCGCCTTGTATCTAAGTCAACTTTGCGGCAGGCTTCTATACATGGTATAACAGTCAGTATCACACATTAAACTGAATCTAAGCATACGACATGTTTTATTTCTTTTATTTTTTTTTACAGGTTTGGTGTTTGGACTACGTCGGTTTCGAGGACTACTTCGATGACAGTTTTTTTTTCTACAATAAAATGGTTAATGAGGGTTGTGTTGGGGGTGCTTTATTTCAATAAAATATTTTATCTATATCTTTGTCTTTTCTTTTCAAATTTTATTACTACCACTTTAGTAATGGCCGCTGTCTGAGTGACAACATCCATTACTAAGGTGAGGCTTAGTGTTAGCCGGTGCAGAGGCTAACACTAACCACCATTATTACCCCGGTACCCACCACCACCAGGGGTGCCGGGAAGAGCCAGGTACGATCCAGTACCCGACCATCTGTTGTGATGGTAGGGTTCTGGAGTGGCCGCAGGCTGGTATTATGAGGCTGGGAAGGGCCAAAAACAGTGGACCTTCCAACCCTTGTAATGCTAGGCTGCTGCTGTGTTGTATCTGGCTGGTTATAAAAGTGGGGGGGACCCCACGTAATTTTTTTTAATTATTTATTTATTTTTCATTTTTTTTTAAAAAGACATGGGGTTCCACCCAATTTATCATAACCAGCCACATACAACACAGTGTTATTAGCCTGGGAATGGACAAAACCAGTGGCCCTTCCCACCCATGTAATGCCAGACTGCTGCGGCCTTGTATGTGGCTGGTTATTAAAAATGTGGGGGACCCAACGTCTATTCTTAAATTTGTTAAATTCAAAAAAAAAAACGACGTGGGGGTCCCCCCATTTTTATAACCAGCCCGATACAACACAGCAGCAGCAGCCTAGCATTACAAGGGTGGGAAGGTCCACTGTTTTTGGCCCTTCCCAGCCTCATAATACCAGCCTACGGCCGCCCCAGTACCCGACCATCACAACAGATGGTCGGGTACTGGATCGTACCAAGCTCTTCCCGGCACCCCTGGTGGTGGTGGGTACCGGGGTAATAATGGATGGTTAGTGCTAGCCTCTGCAACGGCTAACACTAAGTACCGCCTTAATAATGGACGCTGTCAATCAGCCAACTGCCATTATCTAGGCACTAATAAAGTTTAAAAAAAAACACAAAGACAATTCTTTTGTATTGAAATATGAAATCCCCAACAAAACCCTCGTTAACCACTTTATTAAAATTTGAAAAAACGTAGATCTACGCAGTGGGTCCAACGAATCGAAGATGTAGTCCAATTGGTACATCAAAATCTGCAACAACATAAAAAAACAGTTATCAATGTGAACAATAACAATACTTCTACTCCCCTACACACACATATATACACACGCACACACACACAAACAACCATGCACAAACACACACATATACACAAACACACATACACACATATAAACAAACACCCATATATACACAAACACACACACATAAACACACACCCATATACACAAACACACACATATACAAAAACACACACACACAAACATCTACACACAAACATATACACAAATACACCCATATATACACACACATATACACAAACACATATACACAAACGCACCCATATATACACAAACACACACATAAACACACACCCATATACACACATATACACAAACACACACAAAAACACACACACACAAACATCTACACACAAACATATACACATACACCCATATATACACACACATATACACAAACATATACACAAACACATATACACAAACACACCCATATATACACAAACACACATAAACACACATATACACAAACACACATATAAAAACAAAAACAGACAAAGACACATACCCAAACACACACACTGTTTCTTTTAAATGCTGCTGGGGAACTATATAAGGCTGCGCTACAGTGCAGCATTTAAAAGAAACAGGATCCTGACCTGTCCATAGAGTTTAAGGCAGCACAGAGTATTTCAGGAGATGAGCGTGCAGATTCAGTGCTGCTGTGAACTCTGCTCTTAACATTACGTAGCTCTCAGTCTGTTACCTCTCCTCCACTCCTGTCCTCAAGAACACCTTCACATGATTGGCAAGTCACCACGTAATGGTAAGAGCAGAGTTCACAGCAGCACAGAGTATTTCAGGAGATGAGCGTGCGGATCTTGTGCGGGGTGGTGACTTGCCAATCTTGTGAAGGTGTTATTGAGGACAGGAGTGGAGGAGAGGTAACAGACTGAGCTACGTAATGGTAAGAGCAGAGTTCACAGCAGCACAGAATCTGCACGCTCCTCTCCTGAAATATTCTGTGCTGCTGTGAACTCTGCTCTTACCATTACGTAGCTCTCAGTCTGTTACCTCTCCTCCACTCTAGTCCTCAAGAACACCTTCACATGATTGGCAAGTCACCACCGCGCACAAGATCAGCACGCTCATCTCCTGAAATACTCTGTGCTGCTGTGAACTCTGCTCTTACCGTTACGTGGTGACTTGCCAATCATGAAGGTGTTATTGAGGACAGTAGTGGAGGAGAGGTAACAGACTGAGAGCTACGTAATGGTAAGAGCAGAGTTCACAGCAGCACTGAATCTGCACGCTCATCTCCTGAAATACTCTGTGCTGCCTTAAACTCTGTGGACAGGTCAGGATCGTGTTTCTTTTAAATGCTGCACTGTAGCGCAGCCTTATATAGTGGATCGAGCGGGTTCCCTAGCAGCATTTAAAAGAAACAGGATGCTGACCTGTCCACAGAGTTTAAGGCAGCACAGAGTATTTCAGGAGATGAGCACGGCCGGCCACAGGCAGCCGGTCGTTTTTCCAAGCCGTGCTCCCATTATGCACACGACCGTAAAAACACCCGTTATTGCGGGTCGTAATTACGACCCGCAATAATGGGCTCATAGACTTCTGTTACCCACGGGTACCTTCCCGTTTTCTCACGGGAAGGTGCCCGTGCCGTTAAAAAAATAGAACATGTTCTATTTTTCTATTTTACGGGCCGTGCTGCTATAATTAGGGTATGTTCACACGACAGCGTCCGTAACGGCTGAAATTACGGGGATGTTTCCGCCTGAAAACATCCCCGTAATTTCAGCCGTAACGGCATGTGCAGGCGCTTGAACAGCGCGTCCATTGCGGACGTAATTGGCGCTGCTATTCATTGGAGTCAATGAATAACGGCTCCAATTACGGCCAAAGGAGTGACCAGTCTCTTCTTTGACGCGGGTGTCTATTTACGCGCCGTCATTTGACAGCTGCGCGTAAATATACGCCTCGTGTGAACAGACAAACGTCTGCCCATTGCTTTCAATTTGCAGATGTTTGTCAGCGCTATCGAGGCGCTATTTTCGGGCGTAATTCGGGGCAAAAACGCCCGAATTACGTCCGTAATTAGTGCGTGTGAACACAGGGTATGTTCACACGCACTAATTACGGACGTAATTCGGGCATTTTTGCCCCGAATAACGTCCGAAAATAGCGCCTCGATAGCGCTGACAAACATCTGCCCATTGAAAGCAATGGGCAGACGTTTGTCTGTTCACACGAGGCGTATATTTACGCGCCGCTGTCAAATGACGGCGCGTAAATAGACGCCCGCATCAAAGAAGTGACCTGTCACTTCTTTGACCGTAATTGGAGCCGTTATTCATTGACTCCAATGAATAGCAGCACCAATTACATCCGTAATGGACGCGGCGTTCAAGCGCCTGCACATGCCGTAACGGCTGAAATTACGGGGATGTTTTCAGGCGGAAACATAACCGTAATTTCAGCCGTAACGGACGCTGTCGTGTGAACATACCCTTATAATGACAGCACGGCTCGCAAAAGCGGCCGGCTGCCCGTGGCCGGCCGTGCTCGTAATTACGAGTCGTAATTACGAGCACGGCCCGTAAAATAAAAAAATAGAACATGTTCTATCTTTTTAACGGCACGGGCACCTTCCCGTGAGAAAACGGGAAGGTACCCGTGGCTAACAGAAGTCTATGGGCCCGCTATTTCGGGTCGTATTTACGACCGTAATAACGGGTGTTTTTACGGTCGTGTGCATGAGGCCCCGTAATGACGGGTGGCTACATGTGTGCACCCGGCATTACGGCAGCGTTGCTAGGCGACGTCAGTAAATAGTCACTCTCCAGGGTGCTGAAAGAGTTAACTGATCGGCAGTAACTGTTTCAGCACCCTAGACAGTGACTACCGATCACAATATAGAGTACCTGTAAAAAAAAAAAGACGTTCATACTTACCGGGAACTCCCTGCTTCCTCCAGTCCGGTCTCCTGGCCGTTGCCTTGGTGACGCGTCCCTCGCGACATCCGGCCCGACATTCCTTGATGACGATGCAGCCCATGTGACCGCTGCAGCCAATCACGGGCTGCAGAGACCTCTGCAGCCAATCACAGGCTGCAGAGGCCTCTGCAGCCAATCACGGGCTGCCGCGTCAGAAAAGAAGGTCGGACTGGAGGAAGAAGAGGGACTCGTCCGCAAGACAACGACCAGGTACTTATGAAATGCTTTGTATTTTATTTGTAATCAGCAGCCTCTTTTCTCTATCAGTGATTGATAGAGATAAGTGGCTGCCGATTTGTATAATATTTTTGACCGGGTTCGGTCAAAATGGGTTCGGCCGAACCCGGTGAAGTTCGGATTCGCTGCGAACCGAACTTTTCCGGAAGTTCGGACCGAAACCGGGTTCGGTTGTCCCGGTTCGCTCATCTCTACTCCAGAGGCAAGCACAGTGTGATCGAGGGTGTACAAGCTACAAAGTCAAGTTGTGCTGGCGACATTGCACAACTCACCAAGGTGAGCTCCATTCATTAAGTTACTCACTATCCTACAAATACCAGAACGATATCACCTTAGAGGAGCGCCGTTTTCTCTCTTTTTTATCCCCCTTTTTATCTTAAGAATTATTTTTACATGGGGGAGCTTCATAGCTACATTTATCAACTTGGGAATAACCCTTTAAACTCTGTGGACAGGTCAGGATCCTGTTTCTTTTAAATGCTGCTGGGGAACCCGCTCGATCCACTATATAAGGCTGCGCTACAGTGCAGCATTTAAAAGAAACAGGATCCTGACCAGTCTATAGAGTTTAAGGCAGCACAGAGTATTTCAGGAGATGAGCGTGCAGATTCAGTGCTGCTGTGAACTCTGCTCTTACCATTACGTAGCTCAGTTGTACCTCTCCTCCACTCCTGTCCTCAATAACACCTTCACATGATTGGCAAGTCACCACGTAATGGTAAGAGCAGAGTTCACAGCAGCACAGAGTATTTCAGGAGAGGAGCGTGCAGATTCTGTACCCGTTGACACAGTACCCGTCAGTGCCACTAACCTGACGGATACAGGTTTTAGCACTAGATACAGCTGCTCTGTATTCAGGATATAAAGCAGCTGTATCTCAAAAAGTAAAAATAATTTTTAATAAAAAGTATTTAGAAAGTTGCACCAAACACACTGATACACTGTTTTATTAAAGAAAAGAAAATAATAAAAAAATTGTATCACCTCTCCTTAAACCCTTAATGACTAAGCTTGTTTGGACCTTAAAGACTTCAGGACCCAGCCTGTTTTGGCCTTCAGGACACAGACGATTTTTTCAAATCTGACATGTGTTACTTCATGTGGTAATAACGTTTTAATGCTTTTAGCTATCCAAGCGATTCTGAGATTGTTTTCTCGTGACATGTTGTACTTTATGTTAGTGAAAAAATTTGGTCGATAAGTTCAGTATTTATTTCTGAAAAACACCAAAATGTAGACAAATTAGCCAAAAATGTAAATTTTTCTAAATTTAAACGTATTTGCCGGTAGTAATACCACACAAAATAGTTACTAGTTAACATTCCCATATGTCTACTTTATGTTTGCATCGTTTTTTGAACGTCCTTTTATTTTTCTAGGACGTTACAAGGCTTAGAACTTTAGCAGCAATTTCTCATATTTTAAAGAAAATTTAAAAAGGCCATTTTTTCAGGGACCAGTCCAGTTCTGAAGTGGCTTTGAGGGCCTTATGTATTAGAAAATCCCCAGACGTCACCCCATTTTGAAAACGGCACCCCTCAAGGTATTCGAATTAGCATTCAATAAGTGTTTTAACCCTTTAGGCGTTACAGGAATTAAAGCAAAGTATCATTTCTAATACATTTTTTTTTTGTAACACAGAAGGTTTTACCAGAGAAATGCAACTCAATATTTATTGCCCATATTCTTCAGTTTTTGCCTCTAGTGTGGTAATGGACTGAAAAACAGGCCTCAGAAGCAAAGGACCGCCCAGTGGATTTTGGGCCTCCTTTTTTTAGAATATATTTTAGGCACCTTGTCAGATATGAAGAGGTCTTGTGGTGCCAAAACAGTGGAAACACCCCAAAAGTTACCCCATTTTGGAAACTACAACCCTCAAGGATTTATCTAGGGGTATAGTTAGCATTTTAACCACACAGGTTTTTTTGCAGAATTTAGTGGAATTAGGCAGTGAAAATGAAAATCAACTTTTTTTCTGAAAAAGCATAGAAGTTTTAAATTTTTACAAGGAATAAAGGAAAAAAAGAACCACAACATTTGTAAAGCAATGTCTCCTGATTACGACAATACCCCATATGTGGTAATAAACTGCTGATTAGACCCATGGCGGTGCTCAGGAGGGAAGGAGCGCCATTTGGATTTTGGAGCATGGATTTTGCTGGATTGTTTTTCGGTGCCATGCCGCGTTTGCAACGCCCTGGAGGGACCAAAACAGTGGAAACCCCCCAAGTTACCCCATTTTGGAAACACCCCTCAAGCAATTTTTTTTAGGGGTATAGTGAGCATTCAGACCCCACGGGTCTTTTGCAGAATTTATTAGAATTAGGCCGTGAAAATGAATATCACAATTTTTTCCCACTAAAATGTTGATTTTTCTCATTTTCACAAGGGATAAAGGAGAAAAAAACAACCAATCTTTCTAAAGCAATTTCTCCCGAGTACGGAAATAGCCCACATGTGGTCAAAAGTGTTTTTTTTCATTAGAAATGAGTTAACCCTTTCAGGACTGATTCATTTTTTGCTTTCTTTTTGTTTTTCCCTCCCCACGTTCTTAGAGCCATAACTTTTTCTTTTTCGGTCAGTAGAGTAATGTGAGGGCTTATTTCTTGCGGGAGGAATTGTAGTTTCTATTGACACCATTTAAAGTACCATAAAATGTACTGGGAAACTGAAAAAAAATTATTTGCGGGCTGATATAGGAAAAAAATCTGATTTCCATTTTTTGGGTTTTAGTTTTTACTGCTTTCGACGTGCGGTAAAAACTAAAAATACAGCGATTTTGGCGGTTTAAATTATTTAAGTTTTTTACGGTGTTCACCGTGCGAGTTAAATAATGGTATATTGTAATAGTTCGGCCTTTTACGGACGTAGCGATACCAAGTTATTTTTTTTTTACATTACTTTAGAAGAAAAATGGGAAAAGGTGTTTTGTTTTTTTAACTTTAAACTTTTTTCTTTCTCACTACTAATAACTTTAATTCTTCTACACATTTTATTAGTCCCCTTAGGGGACTTGAACCAGCGATCATTGGATCCGCGGGTACAATATGCTGCAATACTAATGTATTGCAGTATATTGTTATTTTTACAGGCTTCTGTAACCGCACGATCGCTGTTCCTGTCCGTTAGTCCTGGGTGTCAGCTGTAATACACAGCCGACACCCGCAGCGTATGGAGCGGGCTCAGCATGTGAGCCCGCTCCATACACCAACCCCCGCACCATGACATGCTATTAAGTCATAGTGCGCAAAGGGATTAATGCACAGCGGATGGTGTGAATATTGCAATTTTCCACTGATATGCAATTTTAGTGCATAATATGTTGTGCCCAGTTTGTACCACTGAAGACAAATACCTCATAAAACGTTAAGCGGGTTCAATCGGGTAAGGCGATGCCATATATGTGTGCGCAAACTGCAGTTTGTGCACGCTGCATGGCTCAGAAGGGAGGGACGCCATTTTGCTTTTGGAGCGCAGATTTTGCTTGGTTAGGCTGGGTTCACACGTGGCGGAATTCCACTTGAATCCGCAGCGGAGCCGTTTCTCCATTGACTTCCACTTATATTTAGAAGTGTTCGTTTAGACGAGGCGTAAAATTCCGCTGCGGAGCATAGGCTGCGGAGCGGAATTTGGTGTCTGCAGCATGCTCTGTCTGTTGCGGACCAGTGGCGGACTGGTTGCGGACTCATGGCGGAATTTCTCCATTGACTTCAATGGAGATTCTAAATTCCGCAATGAAGTCCGCAGCTGTCATGCACATGTTATGTGTGCTGCGGATGCGTCTTGCTTTTTTGACATGACATTTCTTCATTCTGGCTGGACCTATGTATTTCTAGGTCTACAGCCAGACTGAGGAAGTCAATGGGGCTCCCGTAATTACGGGAGCGTTGCTACGCGACGTCAGTAAATAGTCACTGTCCAGGGTGCTGAAAGAGTTAAGCGATCGGCAGTAACTGTTTCTGCACCCTGGACAGTGACTACCGATCCCAATATACAGCAACCTGTCAAAAAAATAGAAGTTCATACTTACCGAGAACTCCCTGCTTCTGTCTCCAGTCCGGTTTCCGAGGATGACGTTTCAGTCTAAGTGACGGCTGCAGCCAAACACAGGCTGCAGCGGTCACATGGACTGCCGCGTCATCCAGGGAGGTCGGGCTGGATGCCGAAAGAGGGACGCGTCACTAAGACAACGGCCGGTAAGTATGAAATTTGTTTATTTTCACTAGGGAAAGTGCTGGCCCTTCTCTCTATCCTGCACTGATAGAGAGAAGGGAAGCACTTTTCCCGCAGTCCGCAGCAGCTAGTCCGCATCAATTTACTGCACATTTTGGGCAGATCCGCCGCAGAATCTGCAACGCAGATTCTGTGCGGCATTGATGCGGACAGTTGCGGAGGAAATCCGCCACGTGGGGCCATGCCCTAATAGTTCTGTTTGGGATTTTGCTGGTATTTCAGTTTATAATGTGGGGGCATTGTTAATCTGTGCTGAGAACATCCGGGCATAATACGAGGGTATAATAATGCAGTAAATAAATAATAATTCATAGAAGTGTGGCCGTTGTCGATCTGATAAATGGCGCCTGATCTTATCCACTGTTGGAACACTCTGCACATTTTGCATCGGCATATTCTGAGAGCCAGAACTTTTTTATTTTTTCACCACCGGAGCTGTGTGAGGGCTTATTTGTTGTGGGGCAATTTGTACTTTTCATTGGTACCAATTTGGGGTACATGCAATTTTTTGGATCATCTTCTATTCAATTTCTTTGCAAGCCAGGTGACCATAAACAAGCAATTCTGACAATGTTTTTTAGTTTATTTTTTGCGGCGTTCACCGTGTGCTATAAATGACAATTTTACTTTATTCTCTTTTTTCTTTAATCACTTTTTTATAAAATAAATTATTTTTTTGTGTCACCATATTCTGAGAGCCATAACTTTTTTTATTTTTCAGTCAAAATAGCTGTGTACGGGCCGGTTTTTTGCGGGACGGGTTGTAGTTTTTATTCGTACTATTTTCGGGAACATGCGACTTTTTGATTATCTATTTTGGAAGGGGTGGTGACCAGAAAATAGCGATTCTGGTGTAGTTTTTTATTGATTTTTTTTGGGGTGTTCATCGAGCGAGAAAAATAACATTATAGTTTTATAGAAACAGTGGAAATGATCCAGCGCTGAGTCCAGTCGAAAATTAAAAAGGAAACGGTGTTCCCATCTTTATTGGGGTGATATGAATAAAATTGTAGGGAGACGCAGTCCCAAGAAAGAAGTGAGTAGGCAGTAGTGCCCTGGCCTACGCTTTTCGAGCAACTCCTATGCTCTTAATCATGGCAAAGAAATGTAATTTTCGACTGGACTCAGCGCTGGATCATTTCCACTGTTTCTTTACTGCATATACCGCCAGCCGTAGCGGGGATCCGAGCGAGGAGTCAGGAGACGCAACAAACTGGTGAGCTGGAGGTTTCCTCCCTTTACTTTTTATTATAGTTTTATAGTTGGGGTCGTTATGAACGCGGTGATACCAGATATGTGTACTTTTTTTAATGTGTTCATTTTTTTCCTATAATTACATTCTTATTATAGGAAAAAAGCAGTGTTTGTTTATATAACTTATAAGTTTTATTTTTACACTTTTTTTTAAAACATTTTTATTACTGTTTTTTTATTTTTTCACATGTCCCACTACGGGACATTTAGACTTGCAGCTTTGATCGCTGCTAGAGTACATTACACTAGCTACGTAGTGTAATGTATTCTAACTGTCATTGTGATGTGACAGTCGCACTGACAGGAAGACTCGGTGGACCGGCCGGGGGCTGCTCCTCCGAGGCTTCCGTACATGTCAAACCGGAGGTCATTGTCTGGCCTCCGATTGCCATGACAAGCATCGGCAGCCCCCACAATCACTTCGTGGGGGCTGCCGATGTGCTTCAAACCCCTTAAATGTGGCAAACGCAATCTGTCGCGGCTTTTATGGGTTAATTGCCAAAATTAGCAGCGATGGTACGCTGACAGGCAAGACTGGAGTGTCAGCTGTCGGGGACAGCTGACCTCCCGATTCCCGGACACTGTCCGTTAGGACAGTGTGCGTTGGGAACTACTCCGCAACTGGACGTCCTGATGCGGGAAGCAAGCCCTCTACAGGACGTACAGTTGCCGCGCAGCGCGTGAAGAGGTTAATGCCAAGCCAGATTTGTCAAATCTGGTATGTCTGAATTTATCAAAGAATAACTCTGCAATAGTTTTGCATATCCAAGGAATTCTGACATTGTTTTTTCGTCACATGTCGTACTTTATTTTAGTGGTAAAAGTAGACTGATACGATTTGCGTAAATTAATGAAAGAATACAAAAATATATGACATTTTGTAAAAATTAACAATTTTCCCTATTTGGAACTTGCAATATGTCACATATGTGTACGTACATACTGTACATTTTTTTAAATTAAATATATATTTCCATCTCTTTACTCTATTTTGCAAGCAATTTTGAAAAAATAAAATACATTTTGAACAATTTAGAAGAATTATAGTAATTTTATACATTTTGTTTTCCTGCTCCAAGACAGGTTTTCAGGGCCTCATAGGGGTCAGAATGACGGAAACCCCCACAAATGACCCCATTTTTAAAACTTTACCTCTTAAGGTATTTATCTAGGGGTTGTAGTGAGTATTTTGACCCCACAGTTTTTTGTAAGAACTCATGCAAAGCAGGTGAAAAAAAAATAAAATTCCACTTTTTCCACCAACGTGTTATTGTAAAGACAGATTTATTTGTAAAGCGAACATGAGAATGAAGAAACACACCCCAAAATCTATCACCCTGTTTCTCCTATTTTCATAAATACCCCCATTGCGGCCCTAATACACTGCCTGAATACACGGCAGGGCCCAAAAGGAAGGGAGCACCTGGAGGCTTTCAGGACACATATTTTGCTTGAAAATGTTTTAGTCCCCACCGCATATTTGTAGAGGCTTTGAGCTGCCAGACCGATAGAAACTCCTCAGAAATGAACCCATTTAGAAAACTAGACCCCCTTAAGGTATTTATCTAAGGGTGTAGAGAGCATTTTGACCCCACAGTGTTTTGCTAAATTTAATGTAAAGCAGGTGGAAAAAAATAAAATTCCACTTTTTCCACAAATGTGTCATTGTAAAGACAGATTTCTTTGTAAAGCGAACATGAGAATGAAGAAACACACCCCAAAATCCATCACCCTGTTTCTCCTGTTTTCAAAAGTACCCTCATTGTGGCCCTAAAACGCTGCCTGGACGCATGGCAGGGCCCAAAAGGAAGGGAGCACATGGAGGCTTTCAGGGCACAATTGAATAAATTCTCGGCCCCATATCATGCATTTAGAGGCATTGAGCTGCCTCAACAAAAAAAAAACACCCAGAAATGACCCCATTTTAAAACTAGACCCCTAAAGGTATTCATCTAGTGGTGTAGTGAGCATGCAAAAGAGAAGTGAAGCTGTGTATTCATAACGGATGCATGTCGCTATAGACGTATTTGCCTGTACTTATGACCATATCTTGCTAAAGAAGCAGTTGTCCCTCATCTGTGCCATTATGATGTCATTGTGGACAGAATTCTGTCCTAATATAAAATCAGTCAGAGAGGAAAAAATAAACTATACTGGAGTGACGGGCAATATCTTCAAAAAAAAAAGGGAGGAAAATGTATCCAACTATGTTGCAAACTCGAGTCTGTTCACTGAACACCTGCGCGGCTGTCATGACAAGGTTTTTTTTTTCAGTGACTGGTTGTACAACGTCTCTTTAGCTCCATCAATCCCTATATGAGGGATGAACGTGCCAAGTGACGCGGTACACCATAACAGGCCCCTGCCCGGCAAGGTAGGAACCGCTATGTGCACAAAACAACCAACGGTTAAAGTATATATAAAGGGGCAGTGTCCAAAACCATCTATAGGAACAGTAAGGGTATGTTCACACAGGCGATTTTCAGCCGTTTTTTGAGCCATAAATGCCCCAAAAAACGGCTAAACATGCGGGGGCTGAACGCCTCCAACGTTCCGTTCCCACGGGGCGTATTTTACGCGCCCGTTTTTAAAGACGGCCGCGTAAAATAAAGCCTCGTAAAAAGAAGTGCATGTCACTTCTTGAGCCGTTTTTGGAGCCGTTTTTCATTGACTCAATAGAAAAACAGCTCCAAGAACGGCCGTAAAAAACGCCGCAAAAAACGCAAGTTGCTTAAAAAACAGCTGAAAATCAGGAGCTGTTTTGGCTTGAAAACAGCTCCCTATTTTCAGACGTTTTTTTTAAGCGTGTGAACATACCCTAAAGGATCACTAATCCCCAAAATGATGTCAGTATTTCCAGAAGCATTGTCGTGTGCAGGAGGTCCGGCGAAAACCCAAATGTAGTAAAGCCCATAGTGTATTGATTAGGAACAGCTTGATTATTAGTGATCCTCCAAATAAAAAAAAAAGATCATGCCCGTATCACCAATTAGAAATATTAATAAAAATAACAGCTTTGTTCAAAAGAAACAAAATGATCTAAAATATGAAAGGGTTAAAATATTTTCTGAATAAATAAACTCTACTACCTCTCCCAAAATAATTCCTCCCAACTTGGAAAGCTCACAAACTAAAATGAAAATATAAATTAAAATTGAGTTGAAATGGGCACATCGGGCAGTAGAAGCGACTATCCCTCCTCCTTCCATGCTTTCTGGAAATCCGGCACCTTTTTTTGGGGATATCTTTGCGTCTCGGTGGAAGGGACGGGGTGAAGAAAATGGCGCTCTGAAAGACTTTGCACATCCTCAGACTTGTAGGGTTATGCAGGGTCATTGGAGTAAAATAGGAGACGCTCAATAACCTCCTCCTGGAACTGGAGGAAGGTGAGCGTTCCTTGTGTTTTTTTATAAAGTACAAACCCATTATAGGTAGTGATCTGAATTAGGTAGATTGCTACCTTTTTGTACCAGGCCCTGGTCTTCCGCTTCACCAAATACAGTTGAAGCATCTGGTCCGACAGATCTACACCCCCATGAATTTATTGTACTCTGTCACACAGACAGGCCTACGCTTTTCCACGATGGCCCCCTCTCTCTAACAGCCACCGTGGTGCCTGGATGCATAGTGGACAACATATAGATGTCCTTCTTCTCATTCCACTTTACTACAAGTAACTGCTCGCTTACCAGTGTGAATGACGCCCCCCTTTCCACACGTCTGGACACCAATTGCTTTGGCAATCCCACCCTGTTTTTATGGACTGTTTAGCAGGCCCCTGTATTTGAAGCATGGAGGGATTTAAAAAGGGGGACACTACTATAAAATTATCAGTGTAGACGTGGTACCCTTGGTGCAGGAATGGCACCATTAGGTCCCACACAATTTTGCCGGATGTACCAATTGTCTATGGGCAGCCTGGGGGATTAATTTGGCGGTCTTTGCCTTCATAGATCAAGAAACCACAGGTGTAACCTGCTGTGCTCTCGCACACTTTATATAGTTTAACGCCATATTTTGCACTTTTGGAGGGGATGAACTGCCGGAATGAAAGACGGTCTTTGTAGCTAATCAGGGATTCATCCACCGATAAATTTTGATCTGGTGTGTAGGATTTGAGGAAAGATTCTTGTAGGAGGTAAATTAAAGGCCTTAATTTATTAAGGCGACCGTAGCTTGGGTAATTTCTTTGGGGGACTTGGGAGGTATCTGTAAAATGCATGAAGCGCATTATAGATTCATATCGGTATCGGGACATAAATGCTGCAAATACAGGGGTAGCGTGGACAGCTCTTGATGCCCAGTAGGAGCGGATAGTTGTTTTTTTGACCAACCCCATATTTAGAGTTAGGCCTAAAAAAAAATTAAGCTCAGGGACACTAGTAGGGGTACATGATGAGTAGATGGATGTGGGTTTCTGTGCAATAAACTGTATTGCATAGATATATGTCTATTGGACAATTAACTCCAGGACTTGGTCACTGACAAATATGTGGAAGAAGTGCAAAGGGGTATAATTAGCAACATCCACATTTATTCCTGGGATTGCTGACAGTTGCGGGACCTGGGGGGAGGGGGGGAATTAAATTGCAGGATCCCAGAACATGGGACGCCCTGCACCACTTGGCCCTGCACCGGGGATTTGACAGCAACAATTGTCATTTCAGCCGTAAAAGCCAGCTAGCGTGTGAACATACCCTCAGACGTTGCCACCACCATAGGGCCTGGGGTCCAGAGGTAGAAGTATAACTTGAGCCGTCACTGTCTGAAAAAAGTTCCACCTCTGAAGCAGTCGGTGTCGCTGCCTGAACTGCCGGAGCATAGCAAGTTGTACGCTTGCTCCACAGTAAACCTTCTCTGAGCCATTATTTAGGTAGAACTGTAACCATTAGGCTACTACGTTTTTTTACGTTTTTTTGTCTAAAAAACATTTTCTTTTTTCTTGGTATTTTTTTTCAAACTAAGAAAAAAAAAAAAAAGCTTATCACTAGGTAGATAAATAGATTCCTTAATCCAGAGCAAAAAAATATATGTAAAACTGGCTGATCACTTGTGCTCACACAGGGGATGAGGGGGCACAAATGGGGTGATCAGGGGGCACAGACATGAAAAGTTTGTGTTTTTTTCACTTTACTTCATTTGTACAGCTCAGGATTTGGTTATAGTGTCTCTCTCTTCTCTCACAGATCAACTACAGTGAGGGGAGAGGAAGACACAGCCAATGTCCTGGTTGTATTTTCTAAACAGACTGACATAGATCACTGCAGGGACCACTCAGATTGATCCCTGGCTGTTACTATTTGCCATATGCTGCCACAGGCAGCATTGGCAATATACAAACGGCGCATACCGTTATCAGGGACAGGGTGGTGGGCGAGGGTCTAATAGGTGCTGGCCCTTATTTTTACTATTTCTCTCTTTTCTCACAGAATATATTCTTAATATAAAACTTTTGACATGTCATAGTGATATGTCAGACTTTTTAATCGGTGGGGGGTCTGAGCACTGAGACCCCCACCGATCGCTAAAGTGAAGCGGCAAAAGCACTCGATTGAATGCTGCGCCGTTTCGTTTCTGATCGTCATTCCTCGGAGTGGTACACCACTTGCTCGGCTTTTCGAGAAGAGCAGATCAGAAACTAAGCGGCACAGCGGTCCTTCTGCCACTTTGTTATAGCGATCCATGGGGGTCTCAGTGCTCGGACCCCCACCGTTCAAAACTTCTGACATTTCACTATGACATGTCAGAAGGTTTTTGGTAGTTTAGTTACACTTTAAAGGGGTTTTCTCATGAGGGACATTTATGACATATCCTGTAGATCCTGTCAGATAGATGTGAGTCCCACCTCTGGGACCTGCACCGATCTCTAGAACCGGGCCCCCTAAACCCCGTTCTACCTCTTTCTGCTCTTGCCACCTCCCAGCCTCTTCCTGACTTCATGGACTTTCCGTATCCCTCTGTAACTTTCCATAATTCTCATAGTAGTGAATGGCAGTTACGGAAGCAGCGTAGCATGCGAGCTACGCTGCTTCCGTAACTACCATTCGGTTCTATGGGACTTACGGAAACAGTGTAACTCAGCAAACTATGCTTTTTTTTGTAACTCCCGACCTTGAAGTCAGGAAATGGCCGGGAGGCAGCGAGAGCAGAAAGAGGTAGAACAGGGTTTAGGGGGCCCCGTTCTCAAGATAGGTGCGGGTCCCAGAGGTGGGACCTCTTTGGCCACTTTTGACCTTCCTGACAGAGCCCCATTTTTCAAATCTGACATGTTTCACTTTATGTGGTAATAACTTCGGAATGCTTTTACATATCCAAGGGATTCTGAGACTGTTTTGTCGTGACACATTGGACTTTATATTACTGGCAAAATCTGCTCCATACATTCAGTATTTAATTGTGAAAAACACAAAAATTTTGCGAAAAATTGCAAAAATTAGCATTTTTCGAAATTTAAATGTATCTGCTTGTACGACAGGCAGTTATACCACACAAAATAGTTGCTAATTAACATCCCCCATATGTCTACTTTAGATTGGCATTGTTCTTCTGAACATCCTTTTACTTTTCTAGGACGTTACAAGGTTACAACTTTAGCAGCAATTTCTCACATTTTCAAGAAAATTTAAAAAGGCTATTTATACAGGGGCCAGTTCAGATGTGAAGTGGGTTTGAGTCCCTCATATATTAGAAACCTTCATTCAATAAGTCATCCTATTTTAAAAACTTCACCCCTCAAAGTATTCGAAATAGCATTTAGAAAGTTTCTTAACCCTTTAGGCTGGGTTCACATGACCTATTTTCAGACGTAAACGAGGCGTATTATGCCTCGTTTTACGTCTGAAAATAGGGCTGCAATACGTCGGCAAACATCTGCCCATTCATTTGAATGATTTTGCCGACGTACTGTGCAGACGACCTGTAATTTACGCGTCGTCGTTTGACAGCTGTCAAACTACGACGCGTAAATTGACTGCCTCAGCAAAGAAGTGCAGGGCACTTCTTTGCAACGTAATTTGAGCTGTTCTTCATTGAACTCAATGAAGAGCAGCTCAAGATATACGAGGAGGAGCATTTACGGCTGAAACGACGCAGCTGTTTTCTTCTGAAAACAGGCTGTCATTTCAGCCGTAAAACCCAGCTAGCGTGTGAACATACCCTCAGACGTTTCACAGGAATTAAAGCAAAATAGAGGTGACATTTACAAATTTCATGTTTTTTTTTCAGAAAGTATTACCAGAAAAATGCAACTCAAAATTTATTGCCCAGGTTCTGCAGATTTAGAATATATCCCACATGTGGCCCTAGCGTGGATTCTTTGAGCCTTCTTTTTGTTAGAATATATTTTAGGCACCATGTTTGAAGGGCACCACTAAAAGTGACCCCATTTGGGAAACTACATCCACCAAAGAAATTATCTAGGGGTATAGTGGGCATTTTGACCCCACAGGTTTATTGCAGAAATGATTGGAAGTAGGTGATGAAAATGAGAATCTACATTTTTTCAAAGAAAATTTAGGTTTAGCTAATTTTTTCTCATTTACACAAGAACTAAAGGAGAAAAGGCACTGCAAAATTTGTAAAGCAATTTCTCCCGAATAAAACAATGTGGTTGAAAATGGCTGTTTGGACACGGCAGGGCTTAGAAGGGAAAGAGCTCAAATTTAGCAGGAATGATTTGCAGAGGCCATGTCACATTTGCAAAGCCCCTGGGGGACCAAAACAGTGAAAACACCCAAAAAGTAACTCCATTTAGGAAACTACACCCCTTGAGAAATTCATCTACGGGTGTAGTGAGCATTTTGACCCCAAAAGTGTTTCATAGAATTTATTAGAATTGGGCAGTGAAAATAAAAAGACGTAGATTTAGTTCAAAATTTTTCATTTTCTCAACAAATAAAGGAAAAAAAGAACCCCAACATTTCTAAAGCAATTTCTCCCGAGTATGGCAATACCCCATTTGAGGTCATAAACTGCTCTTTGGGCACACAGTAGGGCTCACAAGGGAAGGGGCGGCATTTGGATTTTGAAATGCAGATTTTGCTGGATTGGTTTCTGGTCGCTATGTCGCATTTGCAAAGCCCCTGTGGGTCCAAAACAGTGGAAACCCTCCCAGAAGTGATCCCATTTTGGAAACTACACCCCTCAAGGTATTCAGCTAGTGGTGAAGTGAGCATGTTAACCCTGCCGGTGTTTTGCAGAAATTAGTGTGCACTCGATGTTTCAGAGTGAAAATGGGATTTTTTTCTATAGATATGCCAATATGTGGTGCCCAGCTTGTGCCACTATGACAAGACAGCTCTCTAATTAACCCCTTCCCGACATTTGACGTATCCATACGCCAAAGTTGGGTAGGGGAAGTATGGAACGAGCTCACAGAGTGAACCCGCTCCATACGATGCCGGTGTTTGCTGAATGTTACAGAGTAAAGAGCGGCATCTCGCTCGAGCCGATCCCGCTCGTTTATCTCGTTAAATGCTGCGGTCAATAGCAACCGCAGCATTTAACTCATTAGAAAGAGGGGGGCGACCCCCTCTAACAGCTCATTGCGCCCCCCGCAACGCAATCGCGCGGGGGTGGGGGGAAGATGGTTTCTATGGCTGCCTGGGGGCCTAATGAAGGCCCCCAGGTCCGCCGTCTTTGTGCACCTATTAAGCCCTTACATAAGTACTTACATTAGTATTGCAGTATATTGTGCAAGCGATCTGACGATCGCTGGTTGAAGTCACCTAGGGGGACTAATAAAAAAAAGTAGAAAAAGAGTTAAACAAAGTTTTTTTTTTTATGTAAAAAAAAAGAAAAAAAATTAAAAGTGCAAAAATAACCCCTTTGCCCATTTTCCCCCTAGACAGAGGCGTAGCTAGGTTCTCCTGCACCCGGGGCAAAGATTCAGCTTGGCGCCCCCCCCCCCCCCAAACTCTTTCGCGACATTTCCTTCCCACTCACAATGTTTGCTTACTCAACCAATCAATGAGGTGTAACTTTTTTTTCACTTTTATTTTAATGTAACTAGAGCATAAAGTCATTTGTACATTTTACAAGCAGTATAGTTCTATGTGCGGTCCTTGTTTTGCAGATCCGTGATATGCAGCCCTATAAATGGCAACGGTTGTGTGCTTGAGGCCTTGGGCCTCATGCCCACTTCAGTTTTTTTCATCAGGGTGCTATCCGTTGTTTGAACTGATAGCACCCTGACAAATTTATTTCAATAGGTCCATGCACGCTTCCATTGTTTTAACGCAACCGTGCCGCCGTTCCCTCAAAAATAGGGCAGGTCCTACTCCTGCCCGTTTTTGAC
>NW_027464286.1:95000-97500 GCF_050947455.1 Rhinoderma darwinii | reverse complement strand
ACCTCCACACACACACACCTCACACACACACACACACACACACACACACACACACACCTCCACACACACACTTACACACACACACACACACACACACTTCCACACACATCCCCCCCACACACACACACCTCCACACACACACACACACACACACACCTCCACACACACACACACACACACACACCTCCACACACACCTCAACACACACCTCTACACACACACACACACACACACACACACACACCTCCACACACACACACACACCTCCATACACCACCAAACACCTCCACACACACACACACACACACACACACACCTCCACACACACACACACACACACACAAACCCACCTCCAGAAGCACACAACTCCACTCACCTCCACACACACCTCCACACACACACACACACACACACACACACACACACACACACCTCCACACACACACTTCCATACACACACACACACACACACTTCCACACACACCCCCCCACACACACAAAGACGCACACCTCCACACACACACACCTTCACACACACACACACACACACACCTCCATACACACACTTCCACACACACGCACACACACACACACTTCCACACACAACCCCCCACACACCTCCACACACACACACCTCCACACACACACACACACACACACACCTCCACATACACCTCCACACACACCTCTACACACACACACACACACACCTCCACACACACACACACACACCACCTCCAAACACCTCCACACACACACACACACACACACACACACAGAAACACACACACACACACACACACACACAGACACACACACACACACACACACACCTCCAGAAACACACAACTCCACACACCTCCACACACCTCCACTCACACACACACACACACACACACACACCTCCACACAAACACACCTCCACACACACACACACACACACACACACACACATACCTCCACACACCTCCACACACACCTCCACACACACCTCCACACACACCTCCACACACACACACCTCCACACACACACACCTCCACACACACACACACACACACACCTCCACACACACACACACACACACATACACACACACACACCTCCACACACACACCTCTACACACACACACACACCTCCACACAAACACACATCTCCACTCACACACACACCACACAAAGACACCTCCACACACACACAACGCCACATACACACACACACACACACACACACCTCCACACAAACACACTCCTCCACTCACACACACCTACGCACACAAACACCTCCACGCACAAACACCTCTACACACACACACACAAACACACACACCTCCACACACACCTCCACACACATACACACACCTCCATACACACACTTCCACACACCTCCACACACACACGCACACACTTCCACACACACACCCCCCCACACACCTCCACACACACACACCTCCACACACACACACACACACACACACACCTCCACACACACCTACACACACACCTCTACACACACACACACACCTCCACACACACACACACACACACACACACACACACAGACACACACAGACACACACACCTCCAAACACCTCCACACACACACACACACACAGAAACACACACACACACACACACACACAGACACACACACACACACACACACACACACCTCCAGAAACACACAACTCCACACACCTCCACACACCTCCACTCACACACACACACACACACACACCTCCACACAAACACACCTCCACACACACACACACACACACACACACTTCCACACACCTCCACACACACACCTCCACACACACACACACACACACACCTCCACACACACACACACACACACACACACACCTCCACACACCTCCCCACACACACACACACACACACACACACACACACACACACATACACACACACCTCCACACAAACACACATCTCCACTCACACCACACACAGACACCTCCACACACACACAACGCCACATACACACACACACACACACACACACACACACACAAACACCTCAACACAAACACACTCCTCCACTCACACACACCTCCGCACACAAACACCTCCACGCACAAACACCTCTACACACACACACAAACACACACACCTCCACACACACCTACACACACATACACACACCTCCATACACACACTTCCACACACCTCCACACAAACACGCACACACACACACTTCCACACACACCCCCCCCACACACCTCCACACACACACCTCCACACACACACACACACACACACACACACACACTTCCACACACCTCCACACACACCTCCACACACACACACACACACACACACACCTCCACACACACACACACACACACACCTCCACACACCTCCACACACACACACACACACACACACACACACACACACACCTCCACACACACACTTACACACACACACACACTTCCACACACATCCCCCCCACACACACACACCTCCACACACACACACACA
>NW_027464286.1:32500-90000 GCF_050947455.1 Rhinoderma darwinii | reverse complement strand
CACCTCCACACACACACCTCCACACACACACACACACACACGCCTCCACACACGCACACGCACACACACACAGATGCGCGCGACAAACACACACCTCCACACACACACACACACACACACACTTATACACACCTCCACACACACACACACACACACACACACACACACACACGCACGCACACACCTCCACACACACACCTCCACACACACACACCTACACACACACATACACACACACACCTCCACACACACGCACACGCACACACGCACACACACACACACATGCGGCGCAACAAACACACACCTCCACACACACCTCCACACACACACACACACACCTCCACACACACACACACACACACACACACTTATACACACCTCCACACACACACGCACACACCTCCACACACACACCTCCACACACACACACATACACACACACACATACACACACACACACACACACACACCTCCACACATACACCTCCACACAGACATACACACACACACACACACACACACCCCTCGACACACACACACACACACACACACACAGACACACACACACCTCCACACACACACCTCCACACACACAGACACACACACCTATGGGGGTATCGGCCCGGAGGGCACATGCCTCCACTCCCCTGGTCGGCGCCCCCCCTTCCTTCCATTGTAGTTGCGTCTGGGGCACATGCCCCACCTGCCCCCCCCCCTAACTACGCCCCTGCCCTAGAGCATAGTAAAAAAAAAAAAAAAAACTTAATTGGTATCGCCGCGTCCGTAAAAGTCTGAACTATTACAATATATCATTATTTAACCCGCACGGTGAACGCCAGAGCCTCTATTTTTTTGGTCAACTAATCTCCCACAAAAAATGAAATAAAACGTGATCAAAACGTTGCATGTACACCAAAATGGTATTATTAAAAACTACAGCTTATCCCGCAAAAAATAAGCCCTCATACCACTTAATCGACGGAAAAATAAAAAGGTTACGGCTCTCGGAATTTGGCGACACAAAATAAATTTTCTTTTTTTACACTTAGGTTTTTACTTGTAAAAGTAGTAAAAAATAGAAAAAACTATATATATTTGGTATCGCCGTAATCGTATTGACCCAAAAAATAAAGTTAACATGTTGTTTTAATTGCACAGTGAATTCCGTCAAAAAAACTACGCACAAAAAACCATGGAGGAATCGCTGTTTTTTTCATTTTCTACCCCACAAATAAAAATTTTTCCCATTTTCTACTTCATTATATAGCAAAATAAATGATGCTACGGAAACCTACAACTCGTCCCGCAAAAATCAAGCCCTCATAGGACTATATCGACGGAAAAAACGAAAATGAAAATCTGAAAAAAGGGCTGCGGCGGGGAGGGGTTAATATGCTGTGTTTCCCGGTTTTAGAAACACGCTACATGTGACCCTAATCTTTTTCCTCAACATTTGACAGCGCTCAGGAGTGAAAGAGTACCATGCAAAATTGAGGCCTAATTTGGCGATTCACAAAGTATTGGTTCACAATTGCAGAGGCTCTGATGTGAAATAATAAAAGGAACCCCTGAGAAGTGATGCCATTTTGAAAACTGCACCCCTCAAGGCATTTATTAAGGGGTGTAGTGAGCATTTTCACCCCACAGGTCTTTTCCATAAATGATTGCGCTGCGAATGATGCAAAGTAAAAATTTTAATTTTTCCCTAGATGTGCTATTTCAGTGGCAAATATGTCGTGCCCAGGTTGTGCCACTGGAGACACACACCCCAAAAAATTGTTAAAAGGGTTTTACCGGGTATGGCGCTGCCATATATGTGTAAGTAAACTGCTGTTTGGGCATGCTGTAGGGTTCAGAGGGGAAGGATCACCATTTGGCTTTTGGAGCATGGATTTTGCTTGGCAGTAGTTTTGTTTGGACTCTTACTGGTGTTTCCGTTTATAATGTAGGGGGTACATGTAAGCTCGGCGGAGTATATAAGGGGCATAGTCAGGTGGTATAATAATGGGGTAAAAAAAACAATAAAATAATCCATAGATGTGTGTTACGCTGTGACACAATCCTTTCTGCACAGGCCGGTGTCTCACTAATAAATGGTCCTTACTTATACCCCTTTTGGTCCACACTCGGCATCTTTGCAGTTTGGGGAATTTTGCCGGGAAAGTGTTGTCCTGGTATAATACGGGCACCCTCGCTTCAAGCAGATATGCTTGGGCCCTCCCCTTCCTGGTTCCCTAATTATAGGGGCCTTGATAATTCGCCACTTGAAACAGAAGAAATGTTCCCCTCGGGTCGGCACAACTGCATATTTTTTCTTTCCTGACTTATTGGAGCCTTAACTAATTTTATTTTTTTCATAGACGTAGTGGCATGAAGGCGTTTTTTTTTTGCGGAACGAGCTTTTATTGGTACCATTTTGGAGTACATGCGACTTTTTGATCACTTGTTATCCTTTATTTTTTGGGAGGCAAGGTGACCAAAAAACAGCAATTCTGGCATAGTTTTTTTATACAGCGTTCACCATGCGTTATCAATTACATGTTACCTTTATTCTGTGGGTCAGTCCGATTCTGGCGATACCTAATTTATAGCAGAGGCTGGACGGCAGCACGGAGGGCTTAACGGGAAGCCTCCATGACTGCCGTAGGAGGGAGGGTTCAGCCAATAAGAAGGAAAGGTTAGGTGAGGGAGGAGGGAGAGATGGGAGGAGCCGGGGTGTGGTAACTGTTCCTCCCGCTGTTTTCGGCATTGAGCCGGAAGCAGCGGGAGGAGAAACAAGCAAAAAACTTAGCTCTCACCCACCCGCCCTGAATTAGGTTCAGTTTATGGGATCGGGGTGTGGGTTTATCTGTTTCTTGTGCTTTTGATGTATGCTTATGTAACTTGTGTTTTGTTTTATTTCTTTTAAGCAGGTCCGGGTGTCATGGCAGCTGGCGGGGGGAGTCCTTGAGGTTGGTCAGTACAAAATGGTGGGGGGGTCGCATCGGGGGTATGCGTCCCCCAAAAAATGGTAGATCATTTGAAGACTACATAGGGTGTCATCCCTTTGAAGTGGTCTTCTGGTGGTTGGAGCCATCTGCAGGGGTGAGCGGTGCTTTCGAGCTGGTTTACGGCTGGAGGTAAATAGTTGGTGGTGGTTTGCAGATGGCTAATTTATAGGAAATCGGAAAAATGGCTTCAAGGACTTCCCCTGCTCTGTTTAGTGTTAATTGACCCATGTTGGGTCATGTGAATTATAGTAGGAATTCTCTGGTCGAACTCCTAAAAGAGTTATCCGAATGTTTCGGATTAAATTGCATTTAATTAATGTTAAATAAATAAACGGCTGCTGTGGCCATTTCACATCCAACCTCGGTTGTCACGTGTCTTTATTGGGAAGGGGGCAAAAAAAGGGGAATAAAGGTAAAATGGTTAATCAGCACATGACTCTACTTAGGCTAGTCAAGCACTTTTTTATGTTTTACAACTTTTTGCACAATAAAATAACTTTTGTAAAGAGAATGGATTTTTTTTTTCGCCAAGTTGTGAGAGCCATAGCTTATTAATTTTTTAATAGACGGAGCTGAAGGCTTGTTTTTTGCGAGAAGAGTTATAGTTTTTATAGGTACCATTTTTGGGTACATGCAACTTTTTGATCACTTTTTTTTTAAAGTTTTGGAAGAAAAGTGACCAAAAAATAGCAATTATGTCAGTATCTTTTAGTATCTTTTAGTTTTTGTTTTTTTTACGGCGTTCACATAATATATTTATAGTTCAGATCGTTACGATCGCAGCGATACCAAATATGTATGTCTTTATTATTTTTTCAATAATAAAAGACTTGATAAGGGAAAAAGGGCGATTGTGTTTTATGTATTACTTGAAACTTTAAGGGTATGTGCACACGAGAACTGGCTTTTACGTCTGAAAAGACAGACTGTTTTCAGGAGAAAACAGCTGCGTCGTTTCAGACGTAAAAGCTCCTCCTCGCATTATTGCGAAGCATCTTTGACGCCCGTAATCTTGAGCTGCTCTTTATTGACTTCAATCAACAACGGCTCAAATTACGTTGCAAAGAAGAGTCCTGCACTTCTTTGCCGAGGCAGTCAATTTACGCGTCGTCGTTTGACAGCTGTCAAAAAACAACGCGTAAATGACAGGTCGTCGGCACAGTACGTCGGCAAACCCATTCAAATGAATGGGCAGATGTTTGCCAACGTATTGTAGCCCTATTTTCAGGTGTAATTCGCCTCATTTATGCCTGAAAATAGGTCGTGTGAACCCAGCCTTATTGTATTTTTTACAACTTTTATTTTTTCTTTTTTTGACTTTTTTTTTACACTTTTCTTTAGTCCCACTAGGGCACTTGAAGCTCCAACTGTTTGTTTGATGTTCTAATACATTGGCACTACCTATGTAGTGCAATGTATTAGAACTGTCAGTTATTCACTGACAGCAAGCCGATCAGGCTCCACCTCTGGGCGAGGCCTAATCGGCTTCCGTAATGGCAGATAGGAAGCCATTGTTAGGCATACTGTTGCCATAGTAACAGTCGCCAGCCTTGCCATCGCATGGCAGGCTGACGATTTCTTACAAACCACTTTGATGCAGCGATTGCTTTGGATCGCTGCATTGAAGGGGTTAATGACAGAAATCAGAGCTAGCTCCGGTTCCTGCCTTTACAGTGGGATGTCTGCTGTAACATACAGCGGACACCCACTGCTGATGATGCCGGCTCAGCTTGTGAGCCTTAAGCTGAGCCGGCGCCATCTTGTCGATGGTACCGGAAGCCTTTTGGGCCCCGCCGACGACGGGGCATAGGAGGATTTTGTTGCTGGCAGACCGGGAGGTATTAGGCCTCCGATCGCCTTTGCAGCCACCGGCAACCCAGCGATCACGTTGCTGGTGTGCCGGTGGCTATAAACTCCTCACATGCTGCGATCCCTATTGAACGCAGCATGTGAGGGGTTAATCGGTTGGATCGGAGGCTAGCTCCAGTCCTGGCCGATACCTTAGGGTGCCAGCTTTAACATACAGCTGTCACACGGCGGTTATGTCGCTGGCTCAGCTCCTGAGCCAGCTCCATCTCCTTCACGTACAATTACGTGGTATTGCGTGAAAACACCATCTCCCATCACGTAACTGTACATGAAAATGCGGGAAGGGGTTCAAATCAATTTGGCGAACCTCTTTGAAAGAGAAATGGCTTCTCTGTGGATATCCTCCTGCAGGGGATGGTTTCGGCCTTCCTTCCAGGAATCTGAGACAGGAGGCCAAGCGAAAGACCTGCGTGCACCCCATGGGCACCTCCCGGCTCATGCCGCCCCGGTTCTGAAGGTTGTTCGTCGGTGGGGTCTGGAGGCAAGGGAGATCAAGACCATGTCGAGAAAATTTCTTGACAGAAAGGTCTTGTTGACCTGCTTTCAGAAGCTCCTGGCGCTCAGGGAATGCCCAAGTAGAGACCTCAGGGTGGGATTAAAACTTTTAAACTCTGTGAGGATTCCCCAGAAGTTTTAGGATCTGGCTTGGCGCTGCTTCCATGGAGGCTGTATGTAAGGGGCAATCTGAAGTATAGAAACTCAGATGAAAGAGGTTGTCCTCGGGAGGAGTGCGGTGACACGCTGGAAAGCATGGACCATTTCTTGCTTCGGTGTCCCTTCAATGCAGGGGTTTACAAACGGGTGGGTGCTTCCATCGGTTGGCCCGGTCTGACCAACCTCTCCTTACGCTGGTTGGGCCTATGGGGCATTCGGAGAACTGGGTGGAAGGATTCATTGCACTTATTTTTTAGTTAGTTTAGTGATCAGGTATTTTTGTGGAACACACGGTGTTTAGTGTCGACTCAGTTTAAAATCCTCCTGGAGGACGAGGTGTGTAGGAATATCATGGGTGACCTGGTGAAGGTCCGGTCTCTGGACGTTGAGAGACTGGGTGCATCCAAGGCCTCTCGACTTTGGAAGGGCTTTAATTTTAGGGTGCCTTAGGTCGAACCAACCTTTAGGGGGAGGGGAGGGGGTGCCCCTGGGTATTAGACTGGGGGTAGGGGTCTACACCTGGCCATGACACCGTGAAATAGTGATAGGGACAGAATGAGGGACATCAGGAGGGACAGATTAGTTTATAAAGTAATAAGGGATAGAGATAGGGCAAGCTGGATAGGTTTAGCGATAGGGACAAGGGTGGTGGTTGGGGGTGGCTTTGGCCTCTGGGCTGGTGCTCTAGGGGGGCTTTCCTCTCCTTCCCCTCTGTTGATGGGCTGAGTAAGCACAAGTAGGTGTTTGTTTTGAGCTTTTGGAGACAGAAAAAGGGTTTACAAGCGGCCAAACTTAGGTTTTCGGGTTTATGTTTATAGTATGCTATTTGGTTATAGTTATGTGTCTGTTATGATTTGTATGGTGTATAGGTGTATGCATGGGTTTGTGTGAATGTTGAGGTAAGATGGGCAGTAGATAGGTGGGGGGCCTGGGGGTGTGCCCAGCCTTATTCTTTACTACGTGAACGTGAAGAGGACATGTGACGTTGGATCAGGCTGGGTCGGTGTGTTGGGTGTTGGGGGCCAGCATCTGAACTATGCGGACATGGGAGGACATGAGGCGTGATGCTGGTCAGGGGAGGTGATGGGTGGTGATGAAAAAGATAGTATGTATAAGGTTAGGCATGAATGTGGATAAGTTAAATTAAATTTTTAAAAAAAAGAAATATCTAAAATAAAAAATCATTTAAAAAAAAAATTCATTATTTTTTGGGGGTTTGTACTTTTTTTTCATTTACATGGTGCACTGAAGTAAGTGCACCATGGGATGGTAATTTTTTCTTTTTTAGAGTTTATTATTATTATTTTGTTGTTTCTATTATTAGTGTGATTATTATTCATTTTGTTTTATATATGTGGTGATTTTGGTTTTTAGGGGGCCATTGGTTGGCACAAGGTTATAAGAGTATGTTATAATAAGTATGCTGTATATAGTGTTATAGTTATGTTTCCTTGGGGTTGGGGGGTATAGGTGTGTGTATGAATGAGTATGGGATTATAGTTATGTATGCATGGGGATGTATGTAAGAATGGCCAGGCTGGGTAAATTAATTTTGATGTACAGAAATGTACATACATTTTTTTTTGTTGTGTTTTGCAAATATTGTATATTTTGTAATGTTTTATATTTTTCTATTAAAAGAGTACCAGCAGTGACTAATGAGGAGGGAGGTTGTGTCTGAGTGCTGCTGCTGTGTCTGATCTGTGAGGACCACACCCAGGATTGAGGGAGTTTCCTTTTTTCACCAGCCCAGGTTCATATCACCTGCCTGGGCTAAGGAAACGTCCGTGAAGGAGGCTCCATTCATACATGGAGCCTCAGACCTCTACCCCCTTGAGCATGCAGGCGGGGGGTAGAGGGTCTTCCCAACCTGTTGGGAAGGTGCAGCCAGCATCAGGGGTGAGAAGGTCATCCCGTGGAAAGATCTGTGCGGCCCCCCCCTGATGCTGGGGCTCTGGAAGGAGTCGAGAGGAGAGACGTGGAGGAGGAGATGGAAGTACGCCCAGGTGGAGGCCCAGGAGAAGGCCCAGGAGAAGGCCCAGCAAGGCAAGATACCCGACCCAGGGACCAGAGTACGGTCGAGGAGTGGGGGCTACTGCGGTCGGGGAAGTCGGTGGAAACCTTCAGCTCCCGCCTAGCTGCCCGACTGGAAGAATAGCGGGACCTCGGTAAGTCCCTGCGGCGGCTACGGGAAGATCTGGCAGTCGCCAGGGGACGAGCCGCGAAAACATCTGGCGCCAAGAGGTCCCGGTATAGTCTCCAGGTAAAACAAATTCTGGAGGAAGTCAAGGCGGTGAAGGAAAGGAGATTTCGGGGAGAAGCTGGAGAATGACGAGAGGTTTTCCCTGATGGCGTCCCCCACGCAATGTAACCAAACCCCCTGCAAAGGGGAAGAAAGGAAAAATGGAGAGGCTGCTAAAAGTGCAGAGGCGTCGGAGGCTGCAGAAAAGGAAGCCAGGATTACAGAGGCCGCAGAAGTGGAGGCCGCAGAAGTGGAGGCCGCAGAAGTGGAGGAGAGTGTGGAGGTGGAGAGGATGCCAATCCGGGAGGAGACGAAGACGGGCTCGGAGGCCCACTGGGAAGGCAGTAATGGAGGGGCAAATGGGGAACTTTCCTGCAGCCAAGGTGTACAAAACTTTGAATCGGGCAGTGAGCAGCCCCCGGGGGTTGCTCACGCAAATACGGCTGCAGGAGTCCCCAGTGTCCCTCCAGAACATTTGTTTTGGAGCTCATTGCCACCGGAGGAGGACAGAGTGCAAAAGAAAAAGCTATGGAAGATAAGACGGAAGAAGACAGGTGGGGTATCCTATAAGTATTCCTACCTGTCTTCCTTGCATTCCGGACCAGGTGAGAGCTCGGTTCGGGACGCAAGCCCTGCAAATCCCCCAGCTTCGGCCTCTACAGTGGAGTCGGAGCGGGAAAGCGGGCAGAATAAAATGGTGTCGGTTCAACTCAATGTGGCCAAGATGGCGCCGGACGCCGTCTCCTGTAAAGGAGGCGGTGCAAGCGGCCAAGAGGCGTTAGGGGGCGTATCCCAGTGTCCAGTGTATGGGGAACCTCAGAAGCCGGCCTTTGGTCCAATACCCTATGATGACAGATGAACCAACACATGGATGCAATGGTAAGTTTGGTTTCCAGGTTCTGGGTTGTCCCTGGGTACAACAACACTGCTACCCGATATGTGCAGACATGTCTTCTCTGTGCCGGCCATAACACAGGGAGAACAGTAAAAGCCCCCGAGTAGCATACCGCAAGGCCATTGTACCCATTGCAGCGACTGCAGATTGATTACATACAGCTACACAAGGTTGGTAGGTATGAATATGTCCTTGTCTGTGTTGATATCTTTTCAGGATGGCCTGAAGCATGATCTGTGGCAACAGCCAATGCAAAAAAACGGCTAAGAAG
The DNA here is from genome assembly GCF_050947455.1 of Rhinoderma darwinii. Taxonomy (NCBI): domain Eukaryota; kingdom Metazoa; phylum Chordata; class Amphibia; order Anura; family Rhinodermatidae; genus Rhinoderma; species Rhinoderma darwinii. The sequence continues at coordinate 81,079 of NW_027464286.1, read as the reverse complement.
CTGCGTAATGAAGTGATATGTAGGTCTGGTGTTGCAGAAACCATAGAAAATTATCCAGCTACACATTTCACAGGGGAAATATTTAGAGAAGTAATGTCAGCATTAAACATTGAACACACGTTCAATAAACCCCATCACCCCCAGCGTAGTGGGGCGGTAGAAAGAATGAATTGGTACACTGAAGTTAAAAATTCAAAAGGCAATGTCTGAGACAGGAAAAACATGGACAGAATGCCTTCTAATAGCGTTACACTCAGTCAGAGTCACTCCAAACAGAAAGATCTTACTGCATTTGTGGGAGCACTGAATAAAAATAGAATTTCTTTGTATTATCGTGTTTATGGTTCCCTTCCAGATCCAGATTTCCTTGCAGGGTCTCATTATGTTAAGCCCAGAGATTGGATAATGATAAAGACACACGTCTGGATAACTCTTGAGCCCGGATGTAACGAACCGTATCAAGCCAGCTGACCATTTCCACTTCGGTAAAACTTGAAGAGAAAGCTTCCTGGATATTTACCGGTCACTGCAAGAAGGTTCTGAACCCCGAGGCTTCATCATTGTAACCTATCTTTTACTCCAATGTATTACATCCTTAAATCCCAAAGGAGAATTGAGACAAGATTATCAAATATCATCAGACTGTCGTAAAAAATGACTAACTTGTGTCCGATGGTTGGAACTTGACATTGTACGATTACCATATGTGGACGAATGTCAGCGTCCCTCATACAATAGTAGGGCATGTTTTTGACCCTTGATGGGTGGTCAACATTACTAAAAGAGTGCATCCGTGGATGATGGACTACAGATAAGGAATCCCAGGAAATTGGAAAGGGGTCAATATGATGGCACTTAAGCTGGGAGATACTACTAGTAGTAAATTGAAAATTTGCTTTTAGAAGGCCTCAGATTATCTAGGCTGTCACATGCCACATTCAAATGACTGTTTAGGTTGGTATGTGCACGATTAAGCTTGTGGATGGGCATCAAATTTTACGAAAAGAGAAAATACCACCTGTACCCAAAGGGGAGCTATTCCTGATCTTGGGGATAATTCTAATCAAAGTGATCCTTCCATATACAGACAGGAAAGATATCATAGCCCCATGGGTAACAAGACTAGTGAACCCTGGTGCCTTTTCCATAATTCACTAAGACTTGTGGAATTAGCAGATATGATGGTACATCATAGGAGTGGCGCCTTTAAGCTTCCGGATGATATCTATATAGTGTGGTAATAATGCATATAAATGGATACCTATGGGAGCAGAAGGAACCTGTACATTAGCTAGACTCCAGTCAGCCACATGGGTATGGGAAGATAATGATTATCCTTACAGTAACATATCAAACCATATGTTGTTCAAGAGGGAAGCTAACCCGAGTAAGGCTAAATCCCTAGTATATGTTCCCTGGCAAGAAAAGTTAGGCCTATCACTCATACTAGTAGGGCTATCTGTAAGAAATGCACATAATATTGAAAAGCTTGCTGACTTATTTGACAATATTACAGAATATGTTTTTGATGCTTTAAATATAACTAGCACATTTACCAGTTAGCTTATCTTAGTAACTATCCAGCATGCTGTAGTTCTGGACTATCTCATACCATCCCAAGGAGGTATGTGTCAGATAGTAGGCCCTGCCTGCTGCCATTATATAGAACCCTCTGGCCTGTTGCAAGTCACGTATGATATCGAGCAGGATAATAGCTATAATTAGTTATAAAAACCCAACGCAGATTAAAGTTCTATGTGTAGAAAAAGGAGAAACATTGGGACATAAAATAACTTCTACATCCCTGCTTCCAGTAACAGTTCCCACGCCTCAATTCATTAAGGATGATGGATGGATATGCGCCTACTGTGATGGATGAAACCCCTCTCAGGTCGACATATGTGTCCATCGTGGTGGTGTTAGGAAAGAATCATATAATTAGGAATAGATTTGTGTGGCCAGGAACACCCCACTCTTAGGTAAATGATTTATAGATGATCTGTGGGAAAGGATCTCAAGGCAAGTTTGATGATCCCACTGTTTATGTGGCTACCCGTGTAATCCGTGATATACCTGTAAAGGATCTGCCAGACACAGCTTCTGTGTCGACACCCGTGGGTAATCAGTCTGCACCTGCTCCTAGGTCTGATAGAGTGACTCGATCTGCTACCACTCAGGCTGGTAGGCTCAGGAGTGGGAGAACCTATCACAGCAAGGCCAGACGGTTCTAGCTCCCGCCCTCGGTCTATTTATACCTGCATTTCCTGCTTGTCTTTGCCTGTGATTCTTTCCTGTTTCCTGGCTCTGCTGCTCCTGCTATTATTATTGAGCTTGCTTCATTTTGACCCTGGCTTTACTGACTACGCTCATGCTCTGCGTTTGGTACCTCGTACACTCCTGGTTTGACTCGGCTTTTTCACTACTCCTGTTGCTCACGGTGTTGCCATGGGCAACTGCCCCATTTCCCTTAGCTTCTGTGTGCCCTTGTCTGTTTGTCTGTCGTACACATATTGAGCGTAGGGACTGTCGCTCAGTTGTACGCCGTCGCCTAGGACGGGCCATGCAAGTAGGCAGGGACTGAGTGGCGGGTAGATTAGGGCTCACCTGTCTGTCTCAATACCCCGTCATTACAATACCACAGTTTCAGCTGTAACTCATGATAGGTAGATTCCCCAATCTAATGGACACCATACTAGGTTAGGAAGGGATAGGAGGATCCGAGTTTTCACCTTCAGAGGATATCGGTTCCCATAGGGATAGAATAGTTGGATGCAGTATTTTGTCAAAAAGAGGGGAACTGTCAGTAATAAATCTAATACCTGTTAGATTTATTTTGTATTAATATTATCAATACAAAATGACTGCATTATATTGTTTGAGATATGTATTAGATGTGTATTAGATATGTTTTTAATCTTCTCTTAAATGAATGCATTCCCTATCCCCTAAGATAGGGTAAAGATTACATCATCTGGCATTCCAAACAGATGAGTACCAGGAATAAAGTCATTACCTTATATGGAAGTATTGTTGGGTGTATACCTATATGTACTTGGCATCATCTGATTGGTTGTGTCTTAAGTGAAAGCATGAACCTATAAATAAAGGCTCCGTCCACAGCCATTTTAGATTTCTGTACATCAAACCATTGTATGTGCAATCTCTCCCGATCGGTCATTTTTGTAAATATGAATGAATCCTGGACAAATTCTGTTATGGAGAAAAGGAACTCAAGAGTGATGGGGATTAATTTCACAGTTGGGCATATGTGAGCTGGGCAAAGTACATCAGGGGCATAGTCAGGTGGTATAATAATGGGGTAAAAAAAAAACCAATAAAATAATCCATAGATGTGTGTTATGCTGTGACACAATCCTTTCTGCACAGGCCGGTGTCGCACTGATATATGTCCTTCCTTATCCCCCTTTTGGTCCACACTCGGCACCTTTGCAGTTTGGGGAATTTTGCTGGGAAGTGTTGTCCTGGTATAATACGGGCACCCCAGCAGATCGACTTACCTGCAAACGCTGATGCTGCTGCAGAATCAGCTGTAGCCTCTGGTGCCGATGTGGCCGTCACGATGCAGGACCTGTGAGTGACGTCACAGATCTGCACTGTCACAAGCTGGGCGTTCTGAAGAGAAGAGGATGTTACTTCTCATCAGAGCGCCCAGCTAGTGAAAGTATTAAAAACGCCCCGATGTACGCACATAATACACGCCCACTTGGACTTGTACTTTTAAACACACCCACTTGGACTTTTGCAAGCCTCATTTGCATAACTACAAAAATGGTCATAACTTGGCCAAAAATGCTCGTTTTTTTAAAATAAAAACGTTACTGTAATCTACATTGCAGCGCCTATCTGCTGCAATAGCAGATAGGGGTTGCAAAATCTGGTGACAGAGCCTCTTTAAGTGCGTGGGTCAGCTGCAGATTAAAGAATGATGCTCGATCAGTAAGATTATATTTTTCAATATAATTTTACGTCGATTTTTACGTTGTTTTGACAGAATCAATAGCGCAGTCGACTGCGCTATTGATTCCATCAAAAAAACGGAACCCGTTCACAACGGTGACAAACGGAAACCATTAGCAAAGTTTCCTTCACTATTGAGATCAATGGTGATGCAAACGAAACCTAAGGTTTACATTTGCCTTTCCGTTGGGGGGTTAAACCCACGGAAACCTTCAACGTAAGGGCAGCGCTCATGTGAACAGGTTCTTATTTATTTATTTATTTATTTAGTTGTATTTAAAAGTTTTAAATGTTGATGGATAATAAAATTGGCTGCTGTGGCCTTTGAAAACCAAAAGTAGTTGTATTTATATGGTTGTATTCGAAAGGGGTGATAAGGGTTTATCCAAGGATATAGAAAATCCTAAATAATTGTAAGCGGGGGGGGATTTAATGGTTAGAGGAAGGTTGAGTAGTCTACAATCCCTTCAGTCAGGGGTTTTGTTCTTTTTGGAGGACAAGTTGTAGTTTCTACACGTACCATTTTGGGGAGGCATACACTAGTATGGTACTGAAATGTCCTAAATCCGAGTCATTTCTGTTGTGGATGTGCCATAGGTGTGCAGCAGATCTTCATGAGGATTAGCCACATGTCATTCAATAGGACTAACCTTCAGATTTTCTGTGTGGATATAATGCTCCTCCCAATGTCCTTTTCAGTGAGATGCGAGGCACAAACATATATATATATATATATATCCCCACAAATGATCTTCCTGTGCTCTCTAAAAGGGGTAGTCCTAGCACCCACAATTGTAACCCTTTATAGATATTATGACACTGGTGCTCGTTAGTGACTGACCATAGGTGTTTTTATGGAAGCCACTAAGAGGCTTTATTCTGATGCAGTTGACTATTTACAGCGCTGCATCACAATACATTTTAGCGGGGGGAGCAGTTAAATCTCCCTGCTCTCAGCTACCGGAGGGTGTGACCGCAGGGTGCCAATGGTTTCTATGGCAGCCGCGGGTCTAACAATGGCCCCCAGGTCTGCCTCTAGTTAATGTCAGTTTTACACTGACAGGCGTAATACAGAAGTATTGCAGTGCATTATAAAAGCAATCAGATGATCACATAGTGAAGACCCCTAAATAACACAATAACATTATTCAGCGGGTTGTTACGATTGCAACGATACCAAATTTGTATAGATTTTGTATGTTTTACTACTTTTACACAGTAAAAACGCTTTTTTTTCAAAATTATTTGTTTTTGTGTCTCCATATTTGAAGAGCCGTAACGTTTTTATTTTGTATGAGGGGTTTTGTTTTGCGGGAAGACTTGTAGTTTTTATTGGTACCATTTTGGAGTATATGCGACTTTTTATCACTTTTTAATCATATTTTTTTAAAGTCAGGATTCACAGAAAACAGCAATTTTTCCGTCGTTTTTTATTTAATTTTTTTACGGCGTTCACCGTGTGGGTTAAGTAATATAATAGCTTATAGTCAGGGTCGTTACAGACGTTACAGACGCGGCGATACCAAATTTGTGTAACTTTTTTACTTTACGTTTTCTAATACTAAAGCAGTTTGTAAGGGGAAAAAGTGGGTTTTTCATATTTTTTTTTCACATTTTTTTTATTAACTTTATGAAACTTTTTTTTTTCACTTTTTTAATAGTCCCACTAGGGGACTTTAATATGCGATTCTCCGATCGCTATTGTAATACACTGCAATACTTTTGTATTGCAGTGTATTACTGCCTGTCCATTTAACACGGACAGGCATCTGCTAGGTCATGCCTCCGGCATGATCTAGTAGGCGTTCGGTACAGGCAGACCTAGGGGCTTTTATTAGGCCCCCGGCTGCCATTGGAGACACAGACAGTCGGCGATCTTATCGCCGGGTGTCGGTGGGAGAGAGAGGGAGCTCCCTCCCTCCAAAACCACTCAGATGCGGTGCTCGCTATTGAGCACCGCATCTGAAGGGTTAAACGCACTGGCGTAGCTATAGGGGTCGCAGCGGTCGAAATTGCGACCGGGCCCCGAAGCCAGGGGGGCCCACGGCCCCCCGCACCACATCAATAAAAAGTTACTATAGTAACTCGGGCCGCGGGCCCCTGTTACTATAGTAACATACTTTACTTACCTTCCTGGTTCCGGATGGCAGCGGAGGTCCTGACGTCAGGCGCTGTGCGCAGCGCATGACGTCACAGCGCTATGCGCCGCGCACAGCATCGAGACGACAGAACTCCCGCCGCTGCCGAAGAGGAAGGTAAGGTTAGCCCTGACTGGCGGGGACCGACTCCCGGGACCCGCCAATCAGCTGTTTTGAAGGGGCCGCAGCACTCGTACGAGAGCTGCTCCCCTTCATTCCTGTCACTTCATTCCGGTCACACTGTGAATCCGTGTCGGCGATTCACAGTGTGAGCGAGTAGTGAAATGAAGGGGAAGCAGCTCTCGTACGAGTGCTGCGGCCCCTTCAAAACAGCTGATTTGCGGGTCCCGGGCGACACATCAGCTATTGATGGCCTATCCTGTGGATAGGCCATTAATGTTTAGGGACTGTACAACCCCTAAGCCTATGATGTAGCAGGCTTAGAGGGCCCATGAGACAGGATCACAGATTGTGTGATCCTGTCTGCTGGGCCCTGTATCTTTGCCAATCACATGGTAGGCTTAGATACATGGCTCATGTGTGATCCTGTCTGCTGGGCCCTGTATCTAAGCCAATCACATGGTAGGCTTAGATACATGGCCCATGTGTGATCCTGTCTGGTGGGCCCTGTATATAAGCCTACCACACTGTAGGCTTAGATACATGGCCCATGCGTGATCCTGTCTGCTGGGCCCTGTATCTAAGCCAATCACATGGTAGGCTTAGATACATGGCCCATGTGTGATCCTGTCTGATGGGCCCTGTATATAAGCCTACCACACTGTAGGTTTAGATACAGGGCCCCAGCACACAGTAATCTTATACTGTATAAGATTACTGTCTGCTGGACCCTGTATCTAAGCCTACATTGTGGTAGGCTTAGATACAGGGTCCCACAGACAGTATCACACATGGGCCCTGTATCTAAGCCTAACACGTGTTACTAATCATTTTTTGTGTGTTTTCTTACAGGTTCGGTCGTTGGACTACGTCGGATTCCAGGATTACTTCGATGACGGCTTTTTTTTTTATTATCAATAAAATGGTTAATGAGGGCTGTGTGGGTTTTTTTTTATTTCAATAAAATATTTTTTCTATGTCTTTGTGTTTTTTTTTAAACTATATTACTACCGCCTTAGTAATGGCCGCCGGCTGATTGACAGCATCCATTGCTAAGGCGGGACTTAGTGTTAGCCGGTGCAGCGGCTAACACTAACCCCCTTTATTACCCCGGTACCCACCGCAACCAGGGGTGCTGGGAAGAGCCGGGTACGATCCAGTACCTGACCATCTGTAGTGATGGTCGGCCACTGGGGTGGCCGCAGGCTGGTATTATCAGGAGGGGAAAGGCCAAAAACAGTGGCCCTTCCTACCCTGGTGATGATAGGCTGCTGCTTTATTGTATCTGGCTGGTTATGAAAAATGGGGGGGACCCCACGTCATTTAAAAAAAAATAAAAAAAAATTGGAAAGAACGATGTGGGGTCCCCCCCGATTTTCATAACCAGCCAGATACAACACAGCAGCAGCAGGCAGCATTACAAGGGTGGGAAGGGCCACTGTTTTTGGCCTTCCCCAGCCTAATGCTACCAGCCTGCGGCCACCCTGGTGCCTGCCCGTCACTACAGATGGTCGGGTACTGGTTCGTACCCGGCTCTTCCCAGTACTCCTGGTGGCGGTGGTTACCGGGGTAATAATGGGGGTTAGTGTTGGCCTCTGCACCTGCCAACATTAAGCCTCGCCTTAGTAATGGAGGTTGTCAATCAGCCAGCGGCCATTACTAAGGCGGTGATAATAAAGTTTAAAAAGATACAAGCACATAGAAAAAATATTTTATTGAAATAAAAAAACACAACCCTCATTAACCATTTTATTGAGAATAAAAAAAAACGCCGTCATTGAAGTCCTCGAATCCGACGTAGTCCAACAACCGAACCTGTAAAAAAACACAAACACAAAAAAATAATCAGTAACACATAAAGAAGCAAAATTATTATTCTTACCTATCCTGGGTCCAGCGCTGGAGACGCAATGTCTAATCCAATCATGTGTGATACTGTCTGCTGAGCTGTGTATCTAATCCAATCATATGTGATACTATCTGCTGAGCTGTGTATCTAATGCAATCATGTGTGATACTGTCTGCTGGGCCCTGTATCTAATCCCGTCATGTGTGATACTGTCTGCTGGGCCCTGTATCTAATCGTATCTTGTGTGATACTGTCTGCTGAGCTGTGTATCTAATCCTATCATGTGTGGTACTGTCTGCTGACCCACTGTATCTAATCCCATCATGTGTGGTACTGTTTGCTGAGCCACTGTATCTAATCCTATCATGTGTGGTACTGTCTGCTGAGCCACTGTATCTAATCCTATCATGTGTGGTACTGTCTGCTGACCCACTGTATCTAATCCTATCATGTGTGATACTGTCTGCTGGGCCACTGTATCTAATCCTATCATGTGTGATACTGTCTGCTGAGCCACTGTATCTAATCCTATCATGTGTGATACTGTCTGCTGAGCCACTGTATCTAATCCTATCATGTGTGATACTGTCTGCTGGGCCACTGTATCTAATCCTATCATGTGTGATACTGTCTGCTGAGCCACTGTATCTAATCCTATCCATAGTTGATAGGGTCGTAGTGCTATAGATATGCTATGCTGTCTCCTATACACACATTTTTTTTTGGGCGGACACATATGTATTGGGGATATTTCCCCTGACATTTTAAGCCCTGAGGGTATGTTCACACGGCAGCGTCCGTTACGGCTGAATTTACGGTGCTGTTTTCAGGAGAAAACAGCACCGTAATTTCAGCCGTAATGGCATGTGCAGGCGTCTTTCGCTGCGTCCATTACGGACGTAATTGGAGCTGTTTTTCTATGGAGTCCATGGAAAACGGCTCAATTTACGTCTGAAGAAGTGACAGGCACTTCTTTGACGCGGGCGTCTTTTTTACGCGCCGCCTTTTGACAGCGGCGCGTAAAAAAAATGACCGTCGGCACAGAACATCGTAAGACCGATTCACATGAATGGGCAGATGTTTGCCAACGCTTTTGAGACGCATTTTCGGACGTAATTCAATGCTAAAACGCCCGAATAACGTCCGTAAATAGGGTGTGTGAACCCAGCCATAGTGACGCCCCCGGCTGCTAGTGCTGCATTGTTGGGTCACTTAGGAGACCCAGCGATGCAGCTGAAAGCTGCGGACCGTCGGCCATGAGAAGTTTGCGGGGGGGCCCAGTAAGAATTCTTGCATCGGGCCCCATGAGCCTTTAGCTACGCCCCTGGTTAAACAGGTGAGATCGATACTAATGTCGATCTCACCCGGTCGAGCAGGGATGTTCCCAGCCCTCAGCTACGTCTGGCAGCTGAGAGCAGGGAGATTTGACAGCTCCCTGCTCTGTTTACTTTATTCTGATGCAGTGCCGTAAAAAGGCATATGCATCAGAATAAAGCCCGTTAGTGGCCGCCGTGAAAAGGCGTATTGGCGGTCACTAACGGGTTAATAAAGTTTGTAATAAATAAATGAAATTCCCAAGTAAATAAACATGAAAAACCCACTTTTTCCCCTTACAATTTGTTTTATTATGAAAAACCTGTAAAAAAGTTACACATTTGGTATTGCTGCGTCCGTAACAACCTCAACTATAAAGCTATTGCGCCCTTTAACCCGCTCGGCAAAAGGCGTAAACAATTTTTTTTAAAAAGTGCAAGAGTTGCTGTTTTCTGGGCATTCTGCCTTCAAAAAAAGGTGATAAAAAGTGATCAAAAAGTCGCATGTACACCAAAATGGTACCATTAAAAACTGCAAGTCTTCCTGCAAAAACAAAGCCCTGATACAGCTGCATCGGCGGAAAAATTAAAAAATTATGGCTCTTCAAATTTGGAGACACAAAAACAAATAATTTTGAGGAAAAAATGGTTTTTTACTTTATAAGACCTGATTCACACGTCCGTGGGACGGCCGTTGAAATAGCAGCCGTCCCACGGACCTATGTTTTTCAATGTGGCCGATCACACAGCCGTTGTTTGAACGGACCGTGTGAAGGGTCCGTGGGAAAATAGGGCATGTCCTATCTTTTCACGCATCACGCATCCCTCCATAGACTCTCAACTATGGTGGATGCGTCACATCGCGTCCCGCAGCGCTGAGCAACAGATGCACCTCGGAATGTAAATTTAGGATGCAAAAAAGTGGCAAAATTGCTGGGGTTATTGCTTTTCCCCAAAAAAAAGTAGAAGAAAAAATTAAAACATTATGGTTCTCACAACTTGGCGACACAAAAAAATACATTCTTTTTACAAAAGTAATTTTATTGTGCAAAAAGTTGTATAATATAAAAAAGTGCTATAAATAGGTATCGCCAGAATCGTACTGACCCTCAGAATAAAGTTAACATGTAATTTATAACGCATGGTGAACGCTATATAAAGAAAACTAAATAAAACATGCCAGAATTGCAGTTTTTTGGTCATCTTGCTTCCCAAAAAATAGGATAAAAAGTGATCAAAAAGTCGCATGTACCCCAAAATGGTACCAATAAAAACGATAGCTCGTCCCGCAAATAGCGATAGCTATACCACTACGTCTATAAAAAATAAAATTAGTGAAGGCTTCCATAAGTCAGGAAATAAAATATATGCAGATGTGCAGGCCCGAGGGGAACATTTCTTCTGTTTCAAGAGGTGAATTATAAAGGTCCTAAAATTAGGGAACCAGGAATGGGAGGGCCCAAACATATCTGCTGGAAGCGAAAGTGTCCGCATTTCACCAAGACAACACTTCCCAACAAAATTCCCCAAACTGCAAAGGTGCGGAGTGTGGACCAAAAGGGGGATAAGGAAGGACATTTATCAGTTACACACCGGCCTGTGTAGAAAGGATTGTGTCACAGCGTAACACACATCTATGGATTATTTTACTGGTTTTTTTTACCCAATCATTATACCACCTGACTATGCCCCTGATGTACTCTGCACAGCTTACATGTGCCCCCACATTATGTATATACATGTAGGGGAAAAAAGGGATATAATCTATTTCAACAATAGGTAGTTTAGCTGGGGGATGACTGGGGGAGGCAGCAATGCCTGGGTTAGGAGCTTTCTAGGATGTTTCTTGGGGAGCTATTAAAGGATGGGGGTGGGTAGGCAGGATAAGCGGAAAGGCTAGTTTGTGTTTTTGTTTTATTTATTTATTTTTATTTTTTTCTCTTTCTTTTTTATAAATTTTTTGAAAATATTATCCTGGAATGTTAGAGGTCTAGGACATAGGCCAACAACAGAGACCTTTTCCATGACATTAATACACATATACACGTTATCATTATTGAAGCCGCAAAAATTATTTTTCTAAGGCTCCATTATGCATATTTATCATAGTATCCACATTATGAGATGGATTTTTTCGTTTTAATCTACAAAAAAATGCAGCCTCTGTTTCCATAACTTGCAGAGATCCCAATTACTAATATCTATAAGCATACTGCTGTCCTGTTTTATATTTACGATAATCGCTGAAGTGCGCAGGCGCTGACATGCGCATTGGTATATATAATTATAGGGGAGAAAACCTCACCAAACATGGCCGCCGACGACCTCATATCACCAGTGCGCATGCATGGACATGCACAATGGGTTTCTGCCGGAAAGAGCGTTTATTTTAATGAAGATGTATTCCTCATTTGTGAAACGACAGACCTGCACAGTTTGAAACTCAGGACGCCGGAAATAATACCACATAACAGCACACTGGAACATGGATCCACTGTATTACATGGCAATGTGGTTTTTAACAAATGGCACACATATGCACCTGTTTAATATTGTTTGTAACAATTAGCACTTTTGCACTTTATTCATACATCTGAGGAATTATTGCACTTGATCTGCTTAGAGAATGATCATTGTTGACACAATATGTATTTTTATATTCATTGATATGTACGGCATTTTTGCTGTTCTTTATTGTTTTGTATCAATCACCTGTTAATTGGGACTATTTGTTTAGCCTCCATATATACCACTGTTTTGTACACTGTTAACATGCTTGAGAAAGGCTCCTTGTATTGAGCCGAAACGTTGCACGAGGGCTATTAAAAGCGACTTTTTTCCCCTTGATGTGGAGTGCTGCCTATCTTTGGACACATATTGGTTTACAATCTAGTTAAAAAGGGCGTGGCAGGATGCCGATTGAAGAGGACGTGTGAGGCCGGAGCTCCGCGCTACTTTCTCCATTAGCGGCTCAAACAGCAGCAAAAATTAACCTGGACACACGCTCCTTGTGCCTGCTTACCTCCCTTCAACCTGGGGCGTTCTGCAATAATGACGAGGAGTAAGAGGAAAGGTCAGGGTCCGCCGAAACTAACGGCTTTTTCCCCGCCAGTCTCCCAAGATGGCGCCGGAATACGCCGGAGACCTGCACAGCTACTAGCAGCTACGGAGGTGAGCACATTCCCTACTAGCAGCCTTACTATATCTCTGGCTCTGATAAACCTGCAGACGAGCAGACCACCCAGCCTCTCTCCGGAGTAACTACCCTTTCCTCCGTCCCTCTCCCCTGAGGGGAATTTTGTAGCTGCAGCGCTGCCTCCATCTGATCTCCCGGTCTGCACAATGACATTCAGTCAGCAATCTCCATTATGCATGCTAATATTACAGGAGGTGGGGGAGAGAACAGCTCATTTAGAAGAAAGTATGGAGGAATTTGTTAATGCTCACACTTATCTGGTTGGCACCCACAATGATATGGAGGATGATATTCCCATTATAAAGCTCAAGTTAGCTGACCTGGAAGATCGCTCCAGGAGAAACAATATCAGGTTCAGGAACATTCCTGAATCTGTCTCAGACACAAAACTACAGGATTCCTGACCGATTTATTTGTAGCTCTCATTCCTACAGCTAAAGAAAGAGATCTCCTTATTGACGGAGCCCACAGGGTTCCTAAACCAAAGAACCTTTCCTCCAGTGTGTCAAGGGACGTTCGTGCTCGTCTCCACTTCTACCACTTTAAGGAGGCGATAATGAAGGGGGCAATCCATAAAAATTATCTTCCAGAACGCTTCCAACAAATCTCCTTATTTGCAGACCTCTCCCCTGCCACCCTCTCCAGAAGACAATTTGCAGCATTCACTAAAATTTTGAGAGAACACAGAATTTCTTACAAATGGAGATACCCCGTGAAACTGATCATCATGCACAATGGCACTACTCATGTTGTCCTTGATCCAAAAGGTGCAGCCATTCTGACAAATTGGTCTCTCTACTAGCCACAAGATGGCGACAGATCCCCTCCCAAGAAAAAACTCCTCCAACCCTTGCTCAGGAATGGATAAAATCAAAGGATGGCAAACACTCTCATGAGGCTACCTGAATTCAGGACTTACGGCCTCTCAGGTGCCACCTATTCCTATGGATAAGTTTCTCTCCGTTCCTTTAACCCCTTCCCGCTGCATAACTTTTTCAGATTTTCTATTTCATTTTTTCCTCCCCACCTTCCAAAAGCCATAACTTTTGTATTTTTCCGTCGATATAGTCCTATGAGGGCTTGATTTTTGCGGGACGAGTTGTTGTTTTTCTTAGCACCATTTATTGTGCCATATAATGTGCTAGGAAAAGGGAAAAAAAATATTTGTCGGGTAGAAAATGAAAAAAACAGAGATTCCTCCATAGTTGCAGGTCGTTGTTACGGAATTTACTGTGCAATTAATAGAACATGTTAACTTTATTCTGCGGGTTAATACGATTACGGCGATACCAAATATATATAGTTTTTTTCTATATTTTACTACTTTTACAAGTAAAAACCTAAGTCTAAAAATACAATTTATTTTGTCTCGCCAAATTCCAAGAGCCATAACTTTTTTAATTTTTCCGTCGATTAAGTGATATGAGGGCTTATTTTTTGCGGGATAAGCTGTAGTTTTTAATGATACCATTTTGGGGCACATGCAACGTTTTGATGACTTTTTATTGAATTTTTTTATGGGAGATGAGGTGACCAAAAAATAGAGACTCTGGCGTTTACAATTTTTTGTTTCACCGTGCGGGTTAAATAATGATATATTATAATAGTTCAGACTTTTACGCGGCAATACTAATTATGTTTATTTATTTTTTTACTCTGCTCTAGGGGGAAAATGGGAAAAGGGTTTTTTTTTTTTTACTTTTAATTTGAATTTTATTTTTTTTGACATAACAAAAACCCTATTTTACTAATTTTTACTTTTTTTATTAGTCCCCCTATGGGACTTCAATCAGCAATCGTTAGATCGCTTGCACGATATACTGCAATACTAATGTATTGCAGTATATCGTGATTCTGACAGGCTTCTATTAAGCTCTGCCGGAGGCAGGGTTTAATAGGAGTCCAAAGATGGCGGACCTGGGGGCCTTCATTAGGCCCCCATTCAGCCATAGCAACTATCGCCACCCCACAATTGCGTTGCGGAGGGGCGTGATGAGCTGTTAAAGGGGATCACCCCCCTCTTTCTAACTATTTAAATGCTGCGGTCGCCATTTAACGAGTTAAACGAGTGGGTTCACGCTCGAGCGCGACCCCGCTCGTTACTCTGAAGTGTCAGCTGTAACATACAGGCGACATCAGCATCGTATGGAGCGCTCTATACTTCCCCTACCCGACTTTGGCGTATGGATACGTCAAATGTCGGGAAGGGGTTAAATCTTACAGCTGACATTTCTTATATACATAAAATAAGTGAACTACCTTTGCTTCATTCCTCTGATTGAAGGTGCCGGAGCTCCTTCTGCCTCTAATTGGTAATCTTTGCTCTTCTTACTATGTGGAACCACCCTCCATTTTGGGTTGCCTTACCTGTGGTTTCCCAAGGGTTCATTTTGAACCTGGACAGTAATTTTCTGCTATATTGTATGGTGCTTCGTTTATTTTATTATGTTTTGTATTACTGTTTTACATGTTTTTTAATTTTTTAAAAATTTTCATTTAATGTCATAAAATGGTCAAAATTCATTAATCAGGCTGCTCTGCGCTCTCACTCTTCCTTTCTATATCTAAGGGTTAACTCAACTACTCTATATATGTATAAATGGTGTTTAAAACATCCTCCCTGAACGTTAGGGGACTTAAAGAGGCTCTGTCACCACATTATAAGTTCCCTATCTTCTACATAGTCTGATCGGCGCTGTAATGTAGATTACAGCAGTGTTTTTTATTTAGAAAAACTATCATTTGTGACAGAGTTATGACATATTTTACTTTTATGCTAATGACTTTCTTAATGCCCAACTGGGCGTGTTTTACTTTTTGACCAAATGGGCGTTGTGGAGAGAAGTGTATGATGCTGACCAATCAGCGTCATACACTTCTCTCCATTCATTTACACAGCAAATAGTGATCTTACTAGATCACTTTTTTCAGCCACATACACACACATTAACGTTACTGAAGTGTCCTGACAGTGAATAGACATCACCTCCAGCCAGGACGCGATGTCTATTCACAATCCTGACACTTCGCTAACGTTTGTGTGTGATTTACAGCACAGCAAGCGTAATCCCGCTGTAGATGACATTTTACAGTGTAGTCCAACGAGACCACACTTGCTGTGCTGTAAATCACACACAAACGTTACCGAAGTGTTAGGGTTCTGAATAGACATCACGTGCTGGCTGGTAGTGATGTCTATTTACTGTCAGGACACTTCAGTAACGTTAGTGTGTGTGTATGTGGCTGCACATAGTGATCTAGTAAGATCACTATGTGCAGAGTAAATGAATGGAGAGAAGTGTATGACGCTGATTGGTCAGCGTCATACACTTCTCTCCACAATGCCCACTTGGTCAAAAAGTAAAACACGCCCAGTTGGGCATTAAGAAAGTCATTAGTAGAGATGAGCGAACTTATGAAAAGTTCGCCGAATTTCACGAAAAAGTTCGATTCGGACCGAACTAGTTCGCACCGAACCTGTAATTTCCGTGCGCGAGCATGGTACTGTCCAGGGTGCTGATAGAGTTAATGGGCTGCACTAACTCTTTCAGCAACCTTGACAGTACATGCTCGGCGCGCGGAAAATACAATTTTAATGTAATAAAAAAAATTAAAAAATAATACGTTCATACTTACTTTCCTCCTGTCCGGCCTCCAGCGATGACGTTTCATCCATGTCACCGCTGCAGCCTGTCGGCTGTAGTGGCGGTCACGTACGTCAGGATGACGTCAGAAGGCCGGCCTCCAGGGATGACGCTTCATCCCACGTGACCGCCTCTGCAGCCAACCACAGGCTGCAGCGCCCTCTGCAGCCAATCACAGGCTGCATTGGCCTCTGCAGCCAATCACACTCTCCTCTCCTTAAAAATACTTGCCAACTTCCTTCTACTTGGCGCCGCTCGCATTCATAGTAACAATGCGTTGTGGCGCAGATGACGTAATCATATCAGGCACACGTGATTACGTCATCTGCGCCCACCGCTCTGTTATTGTGAATGGGAGCAGTAAGAAGAAAAGTGACGGGACCGTTCAAATCTTCGTGAGAACGTCTTAGGTGAGTTTATTTATGTATGTATGTTTGTATGTATGTATGTATTTTGTCATGTATGTATGTTGTCATGTATGTATGTTGTCATGTATGTATGTGTATATGTGCATGCATGTTTGCATGTATGTATGTTTGCATGTATGTATGTTTGCATGTATGTATGTTGTCATGTATGTATGTGTGTATGTATGTATGTTGTCATGTATGTATGTAGGTATGTATATATGTGCATGTTTGTATGTATATTTGCATGTATATATATGTATGTATGTTTGCATGTATGTGTGTATGTATGTATGTTGGAATGTATGTATGTTGGCATGTATGTATGTTGGCATGTACGTATGTATATATGTGCATTTATGTATGTTTGCATGTATTTGTTTTTGAATGTATGTTTGTATGTATGTTTGTATGTATGTGCATGTATGTATGTGTATGTGTATGTATGTGCATGTATGTAATTATGTTTGCATGTATGTATGTTTACATGTATGTATGTTGGCATGTATGTATGTATGTATGTATGTATGTTGGCATGTATGTATGTATATATGTGTTTGCATGTATGTATGCATGTATGTTGGCATGTATGTATGTTTGCATGTATGTATGTTGGAATGTATGTATGTTGGCATGTATGTATGTTGGCATGTACGTATGTATATATGTGCATGTATGTATGTTTGCATGTTTTTATTTTTGCACGTATGTTTGCATGTATGTTTATATATACGTGCATGTATGTAATTATGTTTGCATGTATTTATGCTTGCATGTATATTTGTGCATGCTTGTATATATATATATATATATATATATATATATATATATGTATGTATGTATCTATCTTTGCATGTTTGTTTGTATGTATGTATGTTTTCATGTGTGTGTGTATGCATGTATGATAGTTTGCATGTATATATGTGTGTATGTTTGCATGTATGTATATTTGCATGTATATATGTGCATGCTTGTATATATGCATGTATGTATGTTTGTATATATGTATGTATGTATGTTTGCATGTATGTTTGTTTGTATATATGTCTGTATGGCCATGTATGATACTGTCTGTTGGCGCCCTGTATCTAAGTCAACTTCGCGGCAGGCTTCTATACATGGTATAACAGTCAGTATCACACATTAAACTGAATCTAAGCCTACGACATGTTTTATTTCATTTTTTATTTTTTTTCCAGGTTTTGTGTTTGGACTACGTCGGTTTCGAGGACTACTTAGATGACGTTTTTTTTTTCTACAATAAAATGGTTAATGAGGGTTGTGTTGGGGGTGCTTTATTTCAATAAAATATTTTATCTATATCTTTGTCTTTTCTTTTCAAATTTTATTACTACCACTTTAGTAATGGCCGCTGTCTGAGTGACAACATCCATTACTAAGGTGAGGCTTAGTGTTAGCCGGTGCAGAGGCTAACACTAACCACCATTATTACCCCGGTACCCACCACCACCAGGGGTGCCGGGAAGAGCCAGGTACGATCCAGTACCCGACCATCTGTTGTGATGGTCGGGTACTGGGGCGGCCGCAGGCTGGTATTATGAGGCTGGGAAGGGCCAAAAACTGTGGACCTTCCCACCCTTGTAATGCTAGGCTGCTGCTGCTGCTGTGTTGTATCTGGCTGGTTATAAAAGTGGGGGGGACCCCACATCATTTTTTTAAATTATTTATTTATTAATTTTTTATTTTTTAAAAAAAAGACATGGGGTTCCACCCAATTTATCATAACCAGCCACATACAACACAGTGTTATTAGCCTTGGAATGGACAAAACCAGTGGCCCTTCCCACCCATGTAATGCCAGACTGCTGTGGCCTTGTATATGGCTGGTTATTAAAAATGTGGGGGACCCGTCTATTGTTCAATTTGTTAAATTTAAAAAAAAAAACGACGTGGGGGTCCCCCCAATTTTTATAACCAGCCCGATATAACCCAGCAGCAGCAGCCTAGCATTACAAGGGTGGGAAGGTCCACTGTTTTTGGCCCTTCCCAGCCTCATAATACCAGCCTATGGCCGCCCCAGTACCCGACCATCACAACAGATGGTCGGGTACTGGATCGTACCAAGCTCTTCCCGGCACCCCTGGTGGTGGTGGGTACCGGGGTAATAATGGGTGGTTAGTGCTAGCCTCTGCACCGGCTAACACTAAGTACCGCCTTAATAATGGACGCTGTCAATCAGCCAACTGCCATTATCTAGGCACTAATAAAGTTTTAAAAAAAACACAAAGACAATTCTTTTTTATTGAAATAAGAAATCCCCAACAAAACCCTCGTTAACCATTTTATTAAAATTTAAAAAAACGTAGATCTACGCAGTAGTCCAACGAATCGAAGATGTAGTCCAATCGGTACATCAAAATCTGCAACAACATAAAAAAACAGTTATCAATGTGAACAATACCAATACGTCTACTCACCTACACACATATATACACGCACACACAAACAAACAAACAACCATACACAAACATACACATATATACACAAACACAACAAGATATACACACACACACACATAAACAGACAAACACACACACACACACATATACACGAACTCACACATATACAAACAAAAACACACATATCCAAACACACATATACACGAACACACACATATACACAAACACACACACACACACACACACATATACACAAACACATATACACAGTTATACACAAACACAACAAGATATACACAAACACACACACACATAAAGAGACAAACACACACATATATACACACGCATATACACGAACTAACACATATACACAAACACATATACAAACAAAAACACACATACCCAAACACACACATACACAAACACACACATATACAGAAACACACACATATACACACAAACACACACACACACACACACACACAAACATATACACAAACACATATACACAAACGTACCCATATATACACAAACACACACACATAAACACACAAACCCACACCCATATACACAAACACACATATACAAAAACACACACACACAAACATCTACACACAAACATATGCACAAACACATATGCACAAACAAACCCATATATACACACACACACACACACACACACACACACACACATACAAAAACACACACCCACAAACATCTACACACAAACATATACACAAATACACCCATATATACACACACATATACACAAACATATACACAAACACATATACACAAACACACCCATATATACACAAACACACATAAACACACACACACATATACACAAACACATATAAAAACAAAAACAGACAAAGACACATACCCAAACACACATATATACACAAACACACACATACACAAACACACACATATATATATATATATATATATATATATATATATACCGTGCGACTGGTGTCTCGCATGGTGTCTCGCCGTGCATCTACGGCGCATGCGCCGAGATGCGCGTTCGCAAGATAAATGACATCCTTTCCTCAGGAAGGAGAGGATGTCATTACGCATGGGCGGCCACCGCTAAAGGTAAATAGCGGTGGCCGGGAACCTAGACAATGCGCAAGATACAAAGAGGGACCGACCTGGACTTCAATCAAGAATCGCAGGAAAACGACATCGCTGGGCGACGGACAGGTAATTAGAAAACTTCTTATTTTTACATGGAGATTAGGAAGAAAAAGCTGCTCCTCTGAACGGGCGCTCAGGTGTGGATTGTACTGGTATCTTCACAAAATCATCAGGGCCTGACGATTTTGTGAAGATACCAGTACAATCCACACCTGAGTGCCCGCTCAGAGGAGCAGCTTTTTCTTCCTAATCTGCATTACTTCAAAACCGCAAGGAGAGGAGTTCCTGATACGAATTCACCCTATGCGGTTATGGCTCCAGAGTAGAGATGAGCGAACTTTTCAAAAGTTCGGTTCGGCTAGTTCGCCGAATTTCACAAAAAAGTTCGATTCGGACCGAACTAGTTCGGACCGAACCTGTCACTTCCGTGCGCCGAGCATGCTACTGTCCAGGGTGCTGATAGAGTTAATGTGCTGCACTAACTCTTTCAGCAACCTTGACAGTACACGCTCGGCGCGCGGAAAATACAATTTAAATGTAATAAAAAAAAAATAATTATACGTTCGTACTTACATTCCTCCTGTTCGGCCTCCAGCGATGACGTTTCATCCCTTTCGCCGCTGCAGCCAATCACAGGAAAGTAAGTATGAACGTATTATTATTATTTTTTGGCATGTATGTATGTTGTCATGTATGTATGTATGTATATATGTGCATGTATGTATGTTGTCATGTATGTATGTATGTATGTATATATGTGCATGTATGTTTGCATCTATGTTGGCATGCATGTATATATGTGCATGTGTGTATGTATATTTGCATGTATATATTTGCATGTATGTATGTATGTATGCATGAATGTATGTATGTTTGCATGTATGTATGTTTGCATGTATGTATGTTTGCATGTATGTATGTTTGCATGAATGTATGTTTGCGTGTATGTATGTTGTCATGTATGTATGTATGTATGTATGTTGTCATGTATGTATGTTTGCATGTATGTTGGCATGTAGGTATGTATGTATATATGTGCATGTTTGTATGTATATTTGCATGTATATATTTGCATGTATGTATGTATGTATGTATGTATGTATGTATGTATGTTGGCATGTATGTATATATGTGCATGTATATTTGCATGTATATATTTGCATGTATGTTTGCATGAATGTATGTTTGTATGTATGTATGTATGTTTGCATTGTATGTATGTATGTATGTATGTATGTTGTCATGTATGTATGTATGTTGTCATGTGCATGTATGTTTGCATGTATGTATATATGTGCATGTTTGTATGTATATTTGCATGTATATATTTGCATGTATGTATGTATGTATGTTTGCATTTATGTATGTTTGCATGAATGTATATTTGCATGTATGTATGTTGTCATGTATGTATGTATATATGTGCATGTATGTTTGCATGTATGTATATATGTGCATGTTTGTATGTATATTTGCATGTATATATTTGCATGTATGTATGTATGTTTGCATGTATGTATGTATGTATGTATGTTGTCGTGTATGTATGTATGTATGTATGTATGTATGTATGTTTTTATTTTTGCATGTATGTTTGCATGTATGTTTATATATATGTGCCTGTATGTAATTATGTTTGCATGTATATTTGTGCATGCTTGTATATATGTATGTATGTATATTTGCATGTTTGTATGTATGTATGTTTTCATGTGTGTGTGTGTATGCATGTATGTATGATAGTTTGCATGTATGTATGTATGTATATATGTGTGTATGTTTGCATGTATATATGTGCATGCTTGTATATATGTATGTATGTTTGCATGTATGTATGTTTGCATGTATGTTTGTTTGTATATATGTCTGTATGGCCATGTATGATACTGTCTGTTGGCGCCTTGTATCTAAGTCAACTTTGCGGCAGGCTTCTATACATGGTATAACAGTCAGTATCACACATTAAACTGAATCTAAGCCTACGACATGTTATATTTCATTTTTTTTTTTTACAGGTTTGGTGTTTGGACTACGTCGGTTTCGAGGACTACTTCGATGACAGTTTTTTTTTCTACAATAAAATGGTTAAAGAGGGTTGTGTTGGGGGTGCTTTATTTCAATAAAATATTTTATCTATATCTTTGTCTTTTCTTTTCAAATTTTATTACTACCACTTTAGTAATGGCCGCTGTCTGAGTGACAACATCCATTACTAAGGCGAGGCTTAGTGTTAGCCGGTGCAGAGGCTAATACTAACCACCATTATTACCCCGGTACCCACCACCACCAGGGGTGCCGGGAAGAGCCAGGTACGATCCAGTACCCGACCATCTGTTGTGATGGTCGGGTTCTTGAGTGGCCGCAGGCTGGTATTATGAGGCTGGGAAGGGCCAAAAACAGTGGACCTTCCAACCCTTGTAATGCTAGGCTGCTGCTGTGTTGTATCTGGCTGGTTATAAAAGTGGGGGGGACCCCACGTAATTTTTTTAAATTATTTATTTATTTTTCATTTTTTTTTAAAAAGACATGGGGTTCCACCCAATTTATCATAACCAGCCACATACAACACAGTGTTATTAGCCTGGGAATGGACAAAACCAGTAGCCCTTCCCACCCATGTAATGCCAGACTGCTGCGGCCTTGTATATGGCTGGTTATTAAAAATGTGGGGGACCCAACGTCTATTCTTAAATTTGTTAAATTCAAAAAAAAAACGACGTGGGGGTCCCCCCCATTTTTATAACCAGCCCGATACAACACAGCAGCAGCAGCCTAGCATTACAAGGGTGAGAAGGTCCACTGTTTTTGGCCCTTCCCAGCCTCATAATACCAGCTTACGGCCGCCCCAGTACCCGACCATCACAACAGATGGTCGGGTACTGGATCGTACCAAGCTCTTCCCGGCACCCCTGGTGGTGGTGGGTACCGGGGTAATAATGGATGGTTAGTGCTAGCCTCTGCAACGGCTAACACTAAGTACCGCCTTAATAATGGACGCTGTCAATCAGCCAACTGCCATTATCTAGGCACTAATAAAGTTTAAAAAAAAAACACAAAGACAATTCTTTTGTATTGAAATAAGAAATCCCCAACAAAACCCTCGTTAACCATTTTATTAAAATTTGAAAAAACGTAGATCTACGCAGTAGTCCAACGAATCGAAGATGTAGTCCAATTGGTACATCAAAATCTGCAACAACATAAAAAAACAGTTATCAATGTGAACAATAACAATACTTCTACTCACCTACACACACATATATACACGCACACACACACAAACAACCATACACAAACACACACATATACACAAACACACATACACACATATAAACAAACACCCATATATACACAAACACACACACATAAACACACACCCATATACACAAACACACACATATACAAAAACACACACACACAAACATCTACACACAAACATATACACAAATACACCCATATATACACACACATATACACAAACACATATACACAAACGCACCCATATATACACAAACACATACATAAACACACACCCATATACACACATATACACAAACACACACAAAAACACACACACACAAACATCTACACACAAACATATACACATACACCCATATATACACACACATATACACAAACATATACACAAACACATATACACAAACACACCCATATATACACAAACACACATAAACACACATATACACAAACACACATATAAAAACAAAAACAGACAAAGACACATACCCAAACACACACACTGTTTCTTTTAAATGCTGCTGGGGAACCCGCTCGATCCACTATATAAGGCTGCGCTATAGTGCAGCATTTAAAAGAAACAGGATCCTGACCTGTCCATAGAGTTTAAGGCAGCACAGAGTATTTCAGGAGATGAGCGTGCAGATTCAGTGCTGCTGTGAACTCTGCTCTTACCATTACGTAGCTCTCAGTCTGTTACCTCTCCTCCACTCCTGTCCTCAAGAACACCTTCACATGATTGGCACGTCACCACGTAATGGTAAGAGCAGAGTTCACAGCAGCACAGAGTATTTCAGGAGATGAGCGTGCGGATCTTGTGTGGGGTGGTGACTTGCCAATCATGTGAAGGTGTTATTGAGGACAGAAGTGGAGGAGAGGTAACAGACTGAGCTACGTAATGGTAAGAGCAGAGTTCACAACAGCACAGAATCTGCACGCTCCTCTCCTGAAATATTCTGTGCTGCTGTGAACTCTGCTCTTACCATTATGTAGCTCTCAGTCTGTTACCTCTCCTCCACTCCTGTCCTCAAGAACACCTTCACATGATTGGCAAGTCACCACGTAATGGTAAGAGCAGAGTTCACAGCAGCACAGAGTATTTCAGGAGATGAGCGTGCGGATCTTGTGCGGGGTGGTGACTTGCCAATCTTGTGAAGGTGTTATTGAGGACAGGAGTGGAGGAGAGGTAACAGACTGAGCTACGTAATGGTAAGAGCAGAGTTCACAGCAGCACAGAATCTGCACGCTCCTCTCCTGAAATATTCTGTGCTGCTGTGAACTCTGCTCTTACCATTACGTAGCTCTCAGTCTGTTACCTCTCCTCCACTCCAGTCCTCAAGAACACCTTCACATGATTGGCAAGTCACCACCGCGCACAAGATCAGCACGCTCATCTCCTGAAATACTCTGTGCTGCTGTGAACTCTGCTCTTACCGTTACGTGGTGACTTGCCAATCATGAAGGTGTTATTGAGGACAGTAGTGGAGGAGAGGTAACAGACTGAGAGCTACGTAATGGTAAGAGCAGAGTTCACAGCAGCACTGAATCTGCACGCTCATCTCCTGAAATACTCTGTGCTGCCTTAAACTCTGTGGACAGGTCAGGATCGTGTTTCTTTTAAATGCTGCACTGTAGCGCAGCCTTATATAGTGGATCGAGCGGGTTCCCTAGCAGCATCTAAAAGAAACAGGATGCTGACCTGTCCACAGAGTTTAAGGCAGCACAGAGTATTTCAGGAGATGAGCACGGCCGGCCACAGGCAGCCGGTCGTTTTTCCAAGCCGTGCTCCCATTATGCACACGACCGTAAAAACACCCGTTATTGCGGGTCGTAATTACGACCCGCAATAATGGGCTCATAGACTTCTGTTACCCACGGGTACCTTCCCGTTTTCTCACGGGAAGGTGCCCGTGCCGTTAAAAAAATAGAACATGTTCTATTTTTCTATTTTACGGGCCGTGCTGCTATAATTAGGGTATGTTCACACGACAGCGTCCGTAACGGCTGAAATTACGGGGATGTTTCCGCCTGAAAACATCCCCGTAATTTCAGCCGTAACGGCATGTGCAGGCGCTTGAACGGCGCGTCCATTACGGACGTAATTGGCGCTGCTATTCATTGGAGTCAATGAATAACGGCTCCAATTACGGCCAAAGAAGTGACCAGTCTCTTCTTTGACGCGGGCGTCTATTTACGCGCCGTCATTTGACAGCTGCGCGTAAATATACGCCTCGTGTGAACAGACAAACGTCTGCCCATTGCTTTCAATTTGCAGATGTTTGTCAGCGCTATCGAGGCGCTATTTTCGGGCGTAATTCGGGGCAAAAACGCCCGAATTACGTCCGTAATTAGTGCGTGTGAACACAGGGTATGTTCACACGCACTAATTACGGACGTAATTCGGGCGTTTTTGCCCCGAATAACGTCCGAAAATAGCGCCTCGATAGCGCTGACAAACATCTGCCCATTGAAAGCAATGGGCAGACGTTTGTCTGTTCACACGAGGCGTATATTTACGCGCCGCTGTCAAATGACGGCGCGTAAATAGACGCCCGCGTCAAAGAAGTGACCTGTCACTTCTTTGGCCGTAATTGGAGCCGTTATTCATTGACTCCAATGAATAGCAGCACCAATTACATCCGTAATGGACGCGGCGTTCAAGCGCCTGCACATGCCGTAACGGCTGAAATTACGGGGATGTTTTCAGGCGGAAACATCCCCGTAATTTCAGCCGTAACGGACGCTGTCGTGTGAACATACCCTTATAATGACAGCACGGCTCGCAAAAGCGGCCGGCTGCCCGTGGCCGGCCGTGCTCGTAATTACGAGTCGTAATTACGAGCACGGCCCGTAAAATAAAAAAATAGAACATGTTCTATCTTTTTAACGGCACGGGCACCTTCCCGTGAGAAAACGGGAAGGTACCCGTGGCTAACAGAAGTCTATGGGCCCGCTATTTCGGGTCGTATTTACGACCGTAATAACGGGTGTTTTTACGGTCGTGTGCATGAGGCCCCGTAATGACGGGTGGCTACATGTGTGCACCCGTCATTACGGCAGCGTTGCTAGGCGACGTCAGTAAATAGTCACTCTCCAGGGTGCTGAAAGAGTTAACTGATCGGCAGTAACTGTTTCAGCACCCTAGACAGTGACTACCGATCACAATATAGAGTACCTGTAAAAAAAAAAAGACGTTCATACTTACCGGGAACTCCCTGCTTCCTCCAGTCCGGTCTCCTGGCCGTTGCCTTGGTGACGCGTCCCTCGCGACATCCGGCCCGACATTCCTTGATGACGATGCAGCCCATGTGAGCGCTGCAGCCAATCACGGGCTGCAGAGGCCTCTGCAGCCAATCACAGGCTGCAGAGGCCTCTGCAGCCAATCACGGGCTGCCGCGTCAGAAAAGAAGGTCGGACTGGAGGAAGAAGAGGGACTCGTCCGCAAGACAACGACCAGGTACGTATGAAATGCTTTTTATTTTATTTTTAATCAGCAGCCTCTTTTCTCTATCAGTGATTGATAGAGATAAGTGGCTGCCGATTTGTATAATATTTTTGACCGGGTTCGGTCAAAATGGGTTCGGCCGAACCCGGTGAAGTTCGGATTCGCTGCGAACCGAACTTTTCCGGAAGTTCGGACCGAAACCGGGTTCGGTTGTCCCGGTTCGCTCATCTCTACTCCAGAGGCAAGCACAGTGTGATCGAGCGTGTACAAGCTACAAAGTCAAGTTGTGCTGGCGACATTGCACAACTCACCAAGGTGAGCTCCATTCATTAAGTTACTCACTATCCTACAAATACCAGAACGATATCACCAGGGGCGTAGCTACAGGCTCATGGGCCCCGATGCAAAAATTCTTACTGGGCCCCCCCCCCCCCCCCGCAAACTTCTCATGGCCGACGGTCCGCTTTCAGCTGCATCGCTGGGTCTCCTAAGTGACCCAACAATGCAGCACTAGCAGCCGGGGGCGTCACTAAGGCTGGGTTCACACACACTATTTACGGACGTAATTCGGGCGTTTTAGCATTGAATTACGTCCGAAAATGCGGCTCAAAAGCGTCGGCAAACATCTGCCCATTCATTTGAATGGGTCTTACGATGTTCTGTGCCGACGGTCATTTTTTTTTACGCGCCGCTGTCAAAAGGCGGCGCGTAAAAAAGTGCCTGTCACTTCTTCAGACGTAAATGGAGCCGTTTTCCATGGACTCCATGGAAAACCAGCTTCAATTACTTCCGTAATGGACGCAGCGAAAGACGCCTGCACATGCCATTACGGCTGAAATTACGGTGCTGTTTTCTCCTGAAAACAGCACAGTAATTTCAGCCGTAACGGACGCTGCCGTGTGAACATACCCTCAGGGCTTAAAATGTCCGAGAAATAGCCCCAATACATATGTGTCCGCCCCAAAAAAAAGTGTGTATATGAGACAGCATAGCATATCTATAGCACTACGACCCTATAAACTATGGATAGGATTAGATACAGTGGCTCAGCAGACAGTATCACACATGATAGGATTAGATACAGTGGCTCAGAAGGCAGTATCACACATGATAGGATTAGATACACAGCTCAGCAGACAGTATCACACATGATAGGATTAGATACAGTGGCTCAGCAGACAGTACCACACATGATAGGATTAGATACAGTGGCTCAGCAGACAGTACCACACATAATAGGATTAGATACAGTGGCTCAGCAGACAGTATCACACATGATAGGATTAGATACAGTGGCTCAGCACAGTACCACACATGATAGGATTAGATACAGTGGCTCAGCAGACAGTATCACACATGATAGGATTAGATACAGTGGCTCAGCAGACAGTATCACACATGATCGGATTAGATATAGGGCCCAGCAGACAGTATCATACATGATTGGATTAGATACACAGCTCAGCAGACAGTATCACACATGATAGGATTAGATACAGGGCCCAGCTCGCTGACATTGCGGCTCCAGCGCTGGACCCAGGATAGGTAAGAATAATAATTTTGCTTCTTTATGTGTTACTGATTATTTTTGTGTGTGTGTGTTTTTTTACAGGTTCGGTTGTTGGACTTCGGATTCGAGTACTTCAATGACTGCGTTTTTTTTATTCTCAATAAAATGGTTAATGAGGGTTGTTTTTTTATTTCAATAAAATATTTTTTCTATGTCCTTGTATCTTTTTAAACTTTATTATCACCGCCTTAGTAATGGCCGCTGGCTGATTGACAACCTCCATTACTAAGGCGAGGCTTAATGTTAGCCGGTGCAGAGGCTACACTAACCCCCATTATTACCCCGGTACCCACCGTCACCAGGAGTACTGGGAAGAGCCGGGTACAAACCAGTACCCGACCATCTGTAGTGACGGGCAGGCACCGGGATGGCCGCAGGCTGGTAGTATTAGGCTGGGGAAGGCCAAAAACAGTGGCCCTTCCCACCCTTGTAATGCTGCCTGCTGCTGCTGTGTTGTATCTGTCTGGTTATGAAAATTGGGGGGGACCTGACATCGTTCTTTCCAATTATTTTTTCTTTTTTTAAATGACGTCGGGTCCCCCCCATTTTCATAACCAGCCAGATACAATAAAGCAGCAGCAGGCAGCATTACCAGGATGGGAAGGGCCACTGTTTTTGGCCTTTCCCCTCCTGATAATACCAGCCTGCGGCCACCCCAGTGGCCGACCATCCCTACAGATGGTCAGGTACTAGATCGTACCCGGCTCTTCCCAGCACCCCTGGTGGCGGTGGGTACCGGGGTAATAAAGGGGGTTAGTGTTAGCCTCTGCATCCGCTAACACTAAGCCCCGCCTTAGCAATGGATGCTGTCAATCAGCCGGCGGCCATTACTAAGGCGGTAGTAATATAGTTTAAAAAAAAAAACACAAAGACATAGAAAAAATATTTTATTGAAATAAGAAAAAACCCACACAACCCTCATTAACCATTTTATTGACAATAAAAAAAAAGCTGTCATCGAAGTCGTCCTGGAATCCGACGTAATCCAACGACCGAACCTGTAAGAAAAAACACAAAAAATGATTAGTAACACATGTGTTAGGGTATGTGCACACACACTAATTACGTCCGTAATTGACGGAAGTATTTCGGCCGCAAGTCCCGGACCGAACACAGTGCAGGGAGCCGGGCTCCTAGCATCATAGTTATGTACGACGCTAGGAGTCCCTGCCTCGCTGCCGGACAACTGTCCCGTACTGAAAACATGATTACAGTACGGGACAGTTGTCCTGCAGCGAGGCAGGGACTCCTAGCATCGTACATAAGTATGATGCTAGGAGCCCGGCTCCCTGCACTGTGTTCGGTCCGGGACTTGCGGCCGAAATACGTCCATCAATTACGGACGTAATTAGTGTCTGTGCACATACCCTAAGGCTTAGATACAGGGCCCATGTGTGATACTGTCTGTGGGACCCTGTATCTAAGCCTACCACAAGGTAGGCTTAGATACAGGGTCCAGCAGACAGTAATCTTATACAGTATAAGATTACTGTGTGCTGGGGCCCTGTATCTAAACCTACAGTGTGGTAGGCTTAGATACAGGGCCCAGCAGACAGGATCACGCATGGGCCATGTATCTAAGCCTACCATGTGATTGGCTTAGATACAGGGCCCAGCAGACAGGATCACACAATCTGTGATCCTGTCTCATGGGCCCCCTAAGCCTGCTACATCGTAGGCTTAGGGGTTGTGCAGTCCCTAAACATTGATGGCCTATCCACAGGATAGGCCATCAATAGCTGATGTGTCGCCCGGGACCCGCAAATCAGCTGTTTTGAAGGGGCCGCAGCACTCGTACGAGAGCTGCTTCCCCTTCATTTCACTACTCGCCCACACTGTGAATCGCCGACACCGATTCACAATGTGACCGGAATGAAGTGACAGGAATGAAGGGGAGCAGCTCTCGTACGAGTGCTGCGGCCCCTTCAAAACAGCTGATTGGCGGGTCCCGGGAGTCAGACCCCGCCAGTCAGGGCTAACCTTACCTTCCTCTTCGGCCGCGGCGGGAGTTCTGTAGTCTCGATGCTGTGCGCGGCGGCATAGCGCTGTGACGTCATGCGCTGCGCACAGCGCTTGACTTCAGGACCTCCGCTGCGATCCGGAACCAGGAAGGTAAGTAAAGTATGTTAGTATAGTAACAGGGGCCCGCGGCCCGAGTTACTATAGTAACTTTCTATTGATGTGGTGCGGGGGGCCGTGGGCCCCCCTGGCTTCGGGGCCCGGTCGCAATTGCGACCGCTGCGACCCCTATAGCTACGCCAGTGGATATCACCTTAGAGGAGCGCCGTTTTCTCTCTTTTTTATCCCCCTTTTTATCTTAAGAATTATTTTTACATGGGGGAGCTTCATAGCTACATTTATCAACCTGGGAATAACCCTTTAAACTCTGTGGACAGGTCAGGATCCTGTTTCTTTTAAATGCTGCTGGGTAACCCGCTCGATCCACTATATAAGGCTGCGCTACAGTGCAGCATTTAAAAGAAACAGGATCCTGACCAGTCTATAGAGTTTAAGGCAGCACAGAGTATTTCAGGAGATGAGCGTGCAGATTCAGTGCTGCTGTGAACTCTGCTCTTACCATTACGTAGCTCAGTTGTACCTCTCCTCCACTCCTGTCCTCAATAACACCTTCACATGATTGGCAAGTCACCACGTAATGGTAAGAGCAGAGTTCACAGCAGCACAGAGTATTTCAGGAGAGGAGCGTGCAGATTCTGTACCCGTTGACACAGTACCCGTCAGTGCCACTAACCTGACGGATACAGGTTTTAGCACTAGATACAGCTGCTCTGTATTCAGGATATAAAGCAGCTGTATCTCAAAAAGTAAAAATAATTTTTACTAAAAAGTATTTAGAAAGTTGCACCAAACACACTGATACACTGTTTTATTAAAGAAAAGAAAATAATAAAAAAATTGTATCACCTCTCCTTAAACCCTTAATGACTAAGCTTGTTTGGACCTTAAAGACTTCAGGACCCAGCCTGTTTTGGCCTTCAGGACACAGACGATTTTTTTCAAATCTGACATGTGTTACTTCATGTGGTAATAACGTTTTAATGCTTTTAGCTATCCAAGCGATTCTGAGATTGTTTTCTCGTGACATGTTGTACTTTATGTTAGTGAAAAAATTTGGTCGATAAGTTCAGTATTTATTTCTGAAAAACACCAAAATGTAGACAAATTAGCCAAAAATGTAAATTTTTCTAAATTTAAACGTATTTGCCGGTAGTAATACCACACAAAATAGTTACTAGTTAACATTTCCCATATGTCTACTTTATGTTTGCATCGTTTTTTGAACGTCCTTTTATTTTTCTAGGACGTTACAAGGCTTAGAACTTTAGCAGCAATTTCTCATATTTTAAAGAAAATTTAAAAAGGCCATTTTTTCAGGGACCAGTCCAGTTCTGAAGTGGCTTTGAGGGCCTTATGTATTAGAAAATCCCCAGACGTCACCCCATTTTGAAAACGGCACCCCTCAAGGTATTCGAATTAGCATTCATTAAGTGTTTTAACCCTTTAGGCGTTACAGGAATTAAAGCAAAGTATCATTTCTAATACATTTTTTTTTTGTAACACAGAAGGTTTTACCAGAGAAATGCAACTCAATATTTATTGCCCATATTCTTCAGTTTTTGCCTCTAGTATGGTAATGGACTGAAACACAGGCCTCAGAAGCAAAGGACCACCCAGTGGATTTTGGGCCTCCTTTTTTTAGAATATATTTTAGGCACCTTGTCAGATATGAAGAGGTCTTGTGGTGCCAAAACAGTGGAAACACCCCAAAAGTTACCCCATTTTGGAAACTACAACCCTCAAGGATTTATCTAGGGGTATAGTTAGCATTTTAACCACACAGGTTTTTTTGCAGAATTTAGTGGAATTAGGCAGTGAAAATGAAAATCAACTTTTTTTCTGAAAAAGCATAGAAGTTTTAAATTTTTACAAGGAATAAAGGAAAAAAAAGAACCACAACATTTGTAAAGCAATGTCTCCCGATTACGACAATACCCCATATGTGGTAATAAACTGCTGATTAGACCCATGGCGGTGCTCAGGAGGGAAGGAGCGCCATTTTGATTTTGGAGCATGGATTTTGCTGGATTGTTTTTCGGTGCCATGCCGCGTTTGCAACGCCCTGGAGGGACCAAAACAGTGGAAACCCCCCAAGTTACCCCATTTTGGAAACACCCCTCAAGCAATTTTTTTTAGGGGTATAGTGAGCATTCAGACCCCACGGGTCTTTTGCAGAATTTATTAGAATTAGGCCATGAAAATGAATATCACAATTTTTTCCCACTAAAATGTTGATTTTTCTCATTTTCACAAGGGATAAAGGAGAAAAAAACAACCAATCTTTCTAAAGCAATTTCTCCCGAGTACGGAAATAGCCCACATGTGGTCAAAAGTGTTTTTTTTCATTAGAAATGAGTTAACCCTTTCAGGACTGATCCATTTTTTGCTTTCTTTTTGTTTTTCCCTCCCCACGTTCTTAGAGCCATAACTTTTTCTTTTTCGGTCAGTAGAGTAATGTGAGGGCTTATTTCTTGCGGGAGGAATTGTAGTTTCTATTGACACCATTTAAAGTACCATAAAATGTACTGGGAAACTGAAAAAAAATTATTTGCGGGCTGATATAGGAAAAAAATCTGATTTCCATTTTTTGGGTTTTAGTTTTTACTGCTTTCGACGTGCGGTAAAAACGAAAAATACAGCGATTTTGGCGGTTTAAATTATTTAAGTTTTTAACGGTGTTCACCGTGCGAGTTAAATAATGGTATATTGTAATAGTTCGGCCTTTTACGGACGTAGCGATACCAAGTTATTTATTTTTTACATTACTTTAGAAGAAAAATGGGAAAAGGTGTTTTGTTTTTTTAACTTTAAACTTTTTTCTTTCTCACTACTAATAACTTTAATTCTTCTACACATTTTATTAGTCCCCTTAGGGGACTTGAACCAGCGATCATTGGATCGTGGGTACAATGACTGCAATACTAATGTATTGCAGTATATTGTTATTTTTACAGGCTTCTGTAACCGCACGATCGCTGTTCCTGTCCGTTAGTCCTGGGTGTCAGCTGTAATACACAGCCGACACCCGCAGCGTATGGAGCGGGCTCAGCATGTGAGCCCGCTCCATACATCAACCCCCGCACCATGACATGCTATTAAGTCATAGTGCGCAAAGGGATTAATGCACAGCGGATGGTGTGAATATTGCAATTTTCCACTGATATGCAATTTTAGTGCATAATATGTTGTGCCCAGTTTGTACCACTGAAGACAAATACCTCATAAAACGTTAAGCGGGTTCAATCGGGTAAGGCGATGCCATATATGTGTGCGCAAACTGCAGTTTGTGCACGCTGCATGGCTCAGAAGGGAGGGACGCCATTTTGCTTTTGGAGCGCAGATTTTGCTTGGTTAGGCTGGGTTCACACGTGGCGGAATTCCACTTGAATCCGCAGCGGAGCCGTTTCTCCATTGACTTCCACTTATATTTAGAAGTGTTCGTTTAGACGAGGCGTAAAATTCCGCTGCGGAGCATAGGCTGCGGAGCGGAATTTGGTGTCTGCAGCATGCTCTGTCTGTTGCGGACCAGTGGCGGACTGGTTGCGGACTCATGGCGGAATTTCTCCATTGACTTCAATGGAGATTCTAAATTCCGCAATGAAGTTCGCAGCTGTCATGCACATGTTATGTGTGCTGCGGATGCGTCTTGCTTTTTTGACATGACATTTCTTCATTCTGGCTGGACCTATGTATTTCTAGGTCTACAGCCAGACTGAGGAAGTCAATGGGGCTCCCGTAATTATGGGAGCGTTGCTACGCGACGTCAGTAAATAGTCACTGTCCAGGGTGCTGAAAGAGTTAAGCGATCGGCAGTAACTGTTTCTGCACCCTGGACAGTGACTACCGATCCCAATATACAGCAACCTGTCAAAAAAATAGAAGTTCATACTTACCGAGAACTCCCTGCTTCTGTCTCCAGTCCGGTTTCCGAGGATGACGTTTCAGTCTAAGTGACGGCTGCAGCCAAACACAGGCTGCAGCGGTCACATGGACTGCCGCGTCATCCAGGGAGGTCGGGCTGGATGCCGAAAGAGGGACGCGTCACTAAGACAACGGCCGGTAAGTATGAAATTTGTTTATTTTCACTAGGGAAAGTGCTGGCCCTTCTCTCTATCCTGCACTGATAGAGAGAAGGGAAGCACTTTTCCCGCAGTCCGCAGCAGCTAGTCCGCATCAATTTACTGCACATTTTGGGCAGATCCGCCGCAGAATCTGCAACGCAGATTCTGTGCGGCATTGATGCGGACAGTTGCGGAGGAAATCCGCCACGTGGGGCCATGCCCTAATAGTTCTGTTTGGGATTTTGCTGGTATTTCAGTTTATAATGTGGGGGCATTGTTAATCTGTGCGGAGAACATCCGGGCATAATACGAGGGTATAATAATGCAGTAAATAAATAATAATTCATAGAAGTGTGGCCGTTGTCGATCTGATAAATGGCGCCTGATCTTATCCACTGTTGGAACACTCTGCACATTTTGCATCGGCATATTCTGAGAGCCAGAACTTTTTTATTTTTTCACCACCGGAGCTGTGTGAGGGCTTATTTGTTGTGGGGCAATTTGTACTTTTCATTGGTACCATTTTGGGGTACATGCAATTTTTTTGATCATCTTCTATTCAATTTCTTTGCAAGCCAGGTGACCATAAACAAGCAATTCTGACAATGTTTTTTAGTTTATTTTTTTGCGGCGTTCACCGTGTGCTATAAATGACAATTTTACTTTATTCTCTTTTTTCTTTAATCACTTTTTTATAAAATAAATAATTTTTTTGTGTCACCATATTCTGAGAGCCATAACTTTTTTTATTTTTCATTCAAAATAGCTGTGTACGGGCTGGTTTTTTGCGGGACGGGTTGTAGTTTTTATTCGTACTATTTTCGGGAACATGCGACTTTTTGATTATCTATTTTGGAAGGGGTGGTGACCAGAAAATAGCGAGTTTTTTATTGATTTTTTTTTGGGGTGTTCATCGAGCGAGAAAAATAACATTATAGTTTTATAGTTGGGGTCGTTATGAACGCGGTGATACCAGATATGTGTACTTTTTTTAACGTGTTCATTTTTTTCCTATAATTAAATTCTTATTATAGGAAAAAAGCAGTGTGTGTTTATATAACTTATAACTTTTATTTTTACACTTTTTTTTAAAACATTTTTATTACTGTTTTTTTATTTTTTCACATGTCCCACTACGGGACATTTAGACTTGCAGCTTTGATCGCTACTAGAGTATATTACACTAGCTACGTAGTGTAATGTATTCTAACTGTCATTGTGATGTGACAGTCGCACTGACAGGAAGACTCGGTGGACCGGCCGGGGGCTGCTCCTCCGAGGCTTCCGTACATGTCAAACCGGAGGTCATTGTCTGGCCTCCGATTGCCATGACAAGCATCGGCTGCCCCCACAATCACTTTGTGGGGGCTGCCGATGTGCTTCAAACCCCTTAAATGTGGCAAACGCAATCTGTCGCGGCATTTATGGGTTAATTGCCGAAATTAGCGGCGATGGTACGCTGACAGGCAAGACTGGAGTGTCAGCTGTCGGGGACAGCTGACCTCCCGGTTCCCGGACAGTGTCCGTTAGGACAGTGTGCGTTGGGAACTACTCCACAACTGTACATCCTGATGCGGGAAGCAAGCCCTCTACAGGGCGTACAGTTGCGGCGCAGCGCGTGAAGAGGTTAATGACCAAGCCAGATTTGTCAAATCTGGTATGTCTGAATTTATCAAAGAATAACTCTGCAATAGTTTTGCATATCCAAGGAATTCTGACATTGTTTTTTCGTCACATGTTGTACTTTATTTTAGTGGTAAAAGTAGACTGATACGATTTGCGTAAATTAATGAAAGAATACAAAAATGTATGACATTTTGTAAAAATTAACATTTTTCCCTATTTGGAACTTGCAATATGTCACATATGTGTACTTACATACTGTACATTTTTTTAAATTAAATATATATTTCCATCTCTTTACTCTATTTTGGCAGCAATTTTGAAAAAATAAAATACATTTTGAACAATTTAGAAGAATTATAGATGTAATAATAATTTTATACATTTTGTTTTCCTGCTCCAAGACAGGTTTTCAGGGCCTCATAGGGGTCAGAATGACGGAAACCCCCACAAATGACCCCATTTTTAAAACTTTACCTCTTAAGGTATTTATCTAGGGGTTGTAGTGAGTATTTTGACCCCACAGT
The DNA here is from genome assembly GCF_050947455.1 of Rhinoderma darwinii. NCBI lineage: Eukaryota > Metazoa > Chordata > Amphibia > Anura > Rhinodermatidae > Rhinoderma > Rhinoderma darwinii. Next base: position 44,305 of record NW_027464286.1, on the reverse strand, counting down.
TTTTTGTAAGAACTCATGCAAAGCAGGTGAAAAAAAAATAAAATTCCACTTTTTCCACCAACGTGTTATTGTAAAGACAGATTTATTTGTAAAGCGAACATGAGAATGAAGAAACACACCCCAAAATCTATCACACTGTTTCTCCTATTTTCATAAATACCCCCATTGCGGCCCTAATACACTTGCCTGAATACACGGCAGGGCCCAAAAGGAAGGGAGCACCTGGAGGCTTTCAGGACACATATTTTGCTTGAAAATGTTTTAGTCCCCACCGCATATTTGTAGAGGCTTTGAGCTGCCAGACTGATAGAAACTCCTCATAAATGAACCCATTTAGAAAACTAGACCCCCTTAAGGTATTTATCTAAGGGTGTAGAGAGCATTTTGACCCCACAGTTTTTTGCTAAATTTAATGTAAAGCAGGTGGAAAAAAATAAAATTCCACTTTTTCCACAAATGTGTCATTGTAAAGACAGATTTCTTTGTAAAGCGAACATGAGAATGAAGAAACACACCCCAAAATCCATCACCCTGTTTCTCCTGTTTTCAAAAGTACCCTCATTGTGGCCCTAAAACGCTGCCTGGACGCATGGCAGGGCCCAAAAGGAAGGGAGCACATGGAGGCTTTCAGGGCACAATTGAATAAATTCTCGGCCCCATATCATGCATTTAGAGGCATTGAGCTGCCTGAACAAAAAAAAAACACCCAGAAATGACCCCATTTTAAAACTAGACCCCTAAAGGTATTCATCTAGTGGTGTAGTGAGCATGCAAAAGAGAAGTGAAGCTGTGTATTCATAACGGATGCATGTCGCTATAGACGTATTTGCCTGTACTTATGACCATATCTTGCTAAAGAAGCAGTTGTCCCTCATCTGTGCCATTATGATGTCATTGTGGACAGAATTCTGTCCTAATATAAAATCAGTCAGAGAGGAAAAAATAAACTATACTGGAGTGACGGGCAATATCTTCAAACAAAAAGGGAGGAAAATTTATTCAACTATGTTGCAAACTCGAGTCTGTTCACTGAACACCTGCGCGGCTGTCATGACAAGGTTTTTTTTTTTCAGTGACTGGTTGTACAACGTCTCTTTAGCTCCATCAATCCCTATATGAGGGATGAACGTGCCAAGTGACGCGGTACACCATAACAGGCCCCTGCCCGGCAAGGTAGGAACCGCTATGTGCACAAAACAACCAACGGTTAAAGTATATATAAAGGGGCAGTGTCCAAAACCATCTATAGGAACAGTAAGGGTATGTTCACACAGGCGATTTTCAGCCGTTGTTCGAGCCATAAATGCCCCAAAAAACGGCTAAACATGCGGGGGCTGAACGCCTCCAACGTTCCGTTCCCACGGGGCGTATTTTACGCGCCCGTTTTTAAAGACGGCCGCGTAAAATAAAGCCTCGTAAAAAGAAGTGCATGTCACTTCTTGAGCCGTTTTTGGAGCCGTTTTTCATTGACTCAATAGAAAAACAGCTCCAAGAACGGCCGTAAAAAACGCCGCAAAAAACGCAAGTTGCTTAAAAAACAGCTGAAAATCAGGAGCTGTTTTGGCTTGAAAACAGCTCCGTATTTTCAGACGTTTTTTTTAAGCGTGTGAATATACCCTAAAGGATCCCCAAAATGATGTCAGTATTTCCAGAAGCATTGTCGTGTGCAGGAGGTCCTGCGAAAACCCAAATGTAGTAAAGCCCATAGTGTATTGATTAGGAACAGCTTGATTATTAGTGATCCTCCAAATAAAAAAAAAAGATCATGCCCGTATCACCAATTAGAAATATTAATAAAAATAACAGCTTTGTTCAAAAGAAACAAAATGATCTAAAATATGAAAGGGTTAAAATATTTTCTGAATAAATAAACTCTACTACCTCTCCCAAAATAATTCCTCCCCACTTGGAAAGCTCACAAACTAAAATGAAAATATAAATTAAAATTGAGTTGAAATGGGCACATCGGGCAGTAGAAGCGACTATCCCTCCTCCTTCCATGCTTACTGGAAATCCGGCACCTTTTTTCGGGGATATCTTTGCGTCTCGGTGGAAGGGACGGGGTGAAGAAAATGGCGCTCTGCAAGACTTTGCACATCGTCAGACTTGTAGGGTTATGCAGGGTCATTGGAGTAAAATAGGAGACGCTCAATAACCTCCTCCTGGAACTGGAGCAAGGTGAGCGTTCCTTGTGTTTTTTTATAAAGTACAAACTCATTATAGGTAGTGATCTGAATTAGGTAGATTGCTACCTTTTTGTACCAGGCCCTGGTCTTCCGCTTCACTAAATACAGTTGAAGCATCTGGTCCGACAGATCTACACCCCCATGAATTTATTGTACTCTGTCACACAGACAGGCCTACGCTTTTCCACGATGGCCCCCTCTCTCTAACAGCCACCGTGGTGCCTGGATGCATAGTGGACAACATATAGATGTCCTTCTTCTCATTCCACTTTACTACAAGTAACTGCTCGCTTACCAGTGTGAATGACGCCCCCCTTTCCACACGTCTGGACACCAATTGCTTTGGAAATCCCACCCTGTTTTTATGGACTGTTTAGCAGGCCCCTGTATTTGCAGCATGGAGGGATTTAAAAAGGGGGACACTACTATAAAATTATCAGTGTAGACGTGGTACCCTTGGTGCAGGAATGGCACCATTAGGTCCCACACAATTTTGCCGGATGTACCAATTGTCTATGGGCAGCCTGGGGGATTAATTTGGCGGTCTTTGCCTTCATAGATCAAGAAACCACAGGTGTAACCTGCTGTGCTCTCGCACACTTTATATAGTTTAACGCCATATTTTGCACTTTTGGAGGGGATGAACTGCCGGAATGAAAGACGGTCTTTGTAGCTAATCAGGGATTCATCCACCGATAAATTTTGATCTGGTGTGTAGGATTTGAGGAAAGATTCTTGTAGGAGGTAAATTAAAGGCCTCAATTTATTAAGGCGACCGTAGCTTGGGTAATTTCTTTGGGGGACTTGGGAGGTATCTGTAAAATGCATGAAGCGCATTATAGATTCATATCGGTATCGGGACATAAATGCTGCAAATACAGGGGTAGTGTGGACAGCTCTTGATGCCCAGTAGGAGCGGATAGTTGTTTTTTTGACCAACCCCATATTTAGAGTTAGGCCTAAAAAAAAATTAAGCTCAGGGACACTAGTAGGGCTCCATGATGAGTAGATGGATGTGGGTTTCTGTGCAATAAACTGTATTGCATAGATATATGTCTATTGGACAATTAACTCCAGGACTTGGTCACTGACAAATATGTGGAAGAAGTGCAAAGGGGTATAATTAGCAACATCCACATTTATTCCTGGGATTGCTGACAGTTGCGGGACCTGGGAGGGGGGGAATTAAATTGCAGGATCCCAGAACATGGGACGCCCTGCACCACTTGGCCCTGCACCGGGGATTTGACAGCAACAATTGTCATTTCAGCCGTAAAAGCCAGCTAGCGTGTGAACATACCCTCAGACGTTGCCACCACCATAGGGCCTGGGGTCCAGAGGTAGAAGTATAACTTGAGCCGTCACTGTCTGAAAAAAGTTCCACCTCTGAAGCAGTCGGTGTGGCTGCCTGAACTCCCGGAGCATAGCAAGGTGTACGCTTGCTCCACAGTAAACCTTCTCTGAGCCATTATTTAGGTAGAACTGTAACCATTAGGCTACTACGTTTTTTTACGTTTTTTTTGTCTAAAAAACATTTTCTTTTTTCTTGGTATTTTTTTTCAAACTAAGAAAAAAAAAAAAAAGCTTATCACTAGGTAGATAAATAGATTCCTTAATCCAGAGCAAAAAAATATATGTAAAACTGGCTGATCACTTGTGCTCACACAGGGGATGAGGGGGCACAAATGGGGTGATCAGGGGGCACAGACATGAAAAGTTTGTGTTTTTTTCACTTTACTTCATTTGTACAGCTCAGGATTTGGTTATAGTGTCTCTCTCTTCTCTCACAGATCAACTACAGTGAGGGGAGAGGAAGACACAGCCAATGTCCTGGTTGTATTTTCTAAACAGACTGACATAGATCACTGCAGGGACCACTCAGATTGATCCCTGGCTGTTACTATTTGCCATATGCTGCCACAGGCAGCATTGGCAATATACAAACGGCGCATACCGTTATCAGGGACAGGGTGGTGGGCGAGGGTCTAATAGGTGCTGGCCCTTATTTTTACTATTTCTCTCTTTTCTCACAGAATATATTCTTAATATAAAACTTTTGACATGTCATAGTGATATGTCAGACTTTTTAATCGGTGGGGGGTCTGAGCACTGAGACCCCCACCGATCGCTAAAGTGAAGCGGCAAAAGCACTCGATTGAATGCTGCGCCGCTTCGTTTCTGATCGTCATTCCTCGGAGTGGTACACCACTTGCTCGGCTTTTCGAGAAGAGCAGATCAGAAACTAAGCGGCACAGCGGTCCTTCTGCCACTTTGTTATAGCGATCCATGGGGGTCTCAGTGCTCGGACCCCCACCGTTCAAAACTTCTGACAAAACACTATGACATGTCAGAAGGTTTTTGGTAGTTTAGTTACACTTTAAAGGGGTTTTCTCATGAGGGACATTTATGACATATCCTGTAGATCCTGTCAGATAGATGTGAGTCCCACCTCTGGGACCTGCACCGATCTCTAGAACCGGGCCCCCTAAACCCCGTTCTACCTCTTTCTGCTCTTGCCACCTCCCAGCCTCTTCCTGACTTCATGGACTTTCCGTATCCCTCTGTAACTTTCCATAATTCTCATAGTAGTGAATGGCAGTTACGGAAGCAGCGTAGCATGCGAGCTACGCTGCTTCCGTAACTACCATTCGGTTCTATGGGACTTACGGAAACAGTGTAACTCAGCAAACTATGCTTTTTTTTGTAACTCCCGACCTTGAAGTCAGGAAATGGCCGGGAGGCAGCGAGAGCAGAAAGAGGTAGAACAGGGTTTAGGGGGCCCCGTTCTCAAGATAGGTGCGGGTCCCAGAGGTGGGACCTCTTTGGCCACTTTTGACCTTCCTGACAGAGCCCCATTTTTCAAATCTGACATGTTTGACTTTATGTGGTAATAACTTCGGAATGCTTTTACATATCCAAGGGATTCTGAGACTGTTTTGTCATGACACATTGGACTTTATATTACTGGCAAAATCTGCTCCATACATTCAGTATTTAATTGTGAAAAACACAAAAATTTAGCGAAAAATTGCAAAAATTTGCATTTTTCGAAATTTAAATGTATCTGCTTGTACGACAGGCAGTTATACCACACAAAATAGTTGCTAATTAACATCCCCCATATGTCTACTTTAGATTGGCATTGTTCTTCTGAACATCCTTTTACTTTTCTAGGACGTTACAAGGTTAGAACTTTAGCAGCAATTTCTCACATTTTCAAGAAAATTTAAAAAGGCTATTTATACAGGGGCCAGTTCAGATGTGAAGTGGGTTTGAGTCCCTCATATATTAGAAACCTTCATTCAATAAGTCATCCTATTTTAAAAACTTCACCCCTCAAAGTATTCGAAATAGCATTTAGAAAGTTTCTTAACCCTTTAGGCTGGGTTCACATGACCTATTTTCAGACGTAAACGAGGCGTATTATGCCTCGTTTTACGTCTGAAAATAGGGCTGCAATACGTCGGCAAACATCTGCCCATTCATTTGAATGGGTTTGCCGACGTACTGTGCAGACGACCTGTAATTTACGCGTCGTCGTTTGACAGCTGTCAAACTACGACGCGTAAATTGACTGCCTCGGCAAAGAAGTGCAGGGCACTTCTTTGCAACGTAATTTGAACTGTTCTTCATTGAACTCAATGAAGAGCAGCTCAAGATATACGAGCGTCACAGCGTTACGAGGAGGAGCATTTACGGCTGAAACGACGCAGCTGTTTTCTTCTGAAAACAGGCTGTCATTTCAGCCGTAAAAGCCAGCTAGCGTGTGAACATACCCTCAGACGTTTCACAGGAATTAAAGCAAAATAGAGGTGACATTTACAAATTTCATGGTTTTTTTCAGAAAGTATTACCAGAAAAATGCAACTCAATATTTATTGCCCAGGTTCTGCAGATTTAGAAAATATCCCACAGGTGGCCCTAGCGTGGCTTCTTTGGGCGAATATATTTTAGGCACAATGTTTGAAGGAAATTATCTAGGGGTATAGTGGGCATTTTGACCCCACAGGTTTATTGCAGAAATGATTGGAAGTAGGTGATGAAAATGAAAATCTACATTTTTTCAAAGAAAATGTAGGTTTAGCTAATTTTTTTCTCATTTACACAAGGACTAAAGGAGAAAAGGCACTGCAAAATTTGTAAACCAATTTCTCCCGACTAAAACAATGTGGTTGAAAATGGCTGTTTGGACACAGCAGGGCTTAGAAGGGAAAGAGCGCCATTTGGCTTTTGGAGCTCAAATTTAGCAGGAATGATTTGCAGAGGCCATGTCACATTTGCAAAGCCCCTGAGGGACCAAAACAGTGAAAACACCCAAAAACTAACTCTATTTAGGAAACTACACCCCTTGAGGAATTCATCTACGGGTGTAGTGAGCATTTTGACCCCACAAGTGTTTCATAGAATTTATTAGAATTGGGCAGTGAAAATAAAAAGACGTAGATTTAGCTAAAAAATTTTCATTTTCAAAACAAATAAAGGAAAAAAAGAACCCCAACATTTCTAAAGCAATTTCTCCCGAGTATGGCAATACCCCATTTGTGGTCATAAACTGTTCTTTGGGCACACAGTAGGGCTCACAAGGGAAGGGGCGGCATTTGGATTTTGAAATGCAGATTTTGCTGGATTGGTTTCTGGTCGCTATGTCGCATTTGCAAAGCCCCTGTGGGTCCAAAACAGTGGAAACCCCCCCAGAAGTGATCCCATTTTGGAAACTACACCCCTCAAGGTAATCAGCTAGTGGTGAAGTGAGCATGTTAACCCTGCCGGTGTTTTGCAGAAATTAGTGTGCACTCGATGTTTCAGAGTGAAAATGGGATTTTTTTCTATAGATATGCCAATATGTGGTGCCCAGCTTGTGCCACTATGACAAGACAGCTCTCTAATTAACCCCTTCCCGACATTTGACGTATCCATACGCCAAAGTTGGGTAGGGGAAGTATGGAACGAGCACACAGAGTGAACCCGCTCCATACGATGCCGGTGTTTGCTGAATGTTACAGAGTAAAGAGCGGCATCTCGCTCGAGCCCGATCCCGCTAGTTTATCTCGTTAAATGCTGCGGTCAATAGCAACCGCAGCACTTAACTCATTAGAAAGAGGGGGGCGACCCCCTCTAACAGCTCATTGTGTCTCCCACAACGCAATCGCACGCGGGGGGGGGGGGGCGATGGTTTCTATAACTGCCTATGGGCCTATTGAAGGCCCCCAGGTCCGCCGTCTTTGTGCACCTATTAAGCCCTTACATAAGTACTTACATTAGTATTGCAGTATATTGTGCAAGCGATCTGACGATCGCTGGTTGAAGTCACCTAGGGGGACTAATAAAAAAAAGTAAAAAGGAGTTAAACAAAGTTGTTTTTTTTTATGTAAAAAAAAAGAAAAAAAATTAAAAGTGCAAAAAAAACCCCTTTGCCCATTTTCCCCCTAGACAGAGGCGTAGCTAGGTTCTCCTGCACCCGGGGCAAAGATTCAGCTTGGCGCCCCCCCCCCCCAAACTCTTTCGCGACATTTCCTTCCCACTCACAATGTTTGCTTAATCAACCAATCAATGAGGTGTAACTTTTTTTTCACTTTTATTTTAATGTAACTGGAGCATAAAGTCATTTGTACATTTTACAAGCAGTATAGTTCTATGTGCGGTCCTTGTTTTGCGGATCCGTGATATGCAGCCCTATAAATGGCAACGGTTGTGTGCTTGAGGCCTTGGGCCTCATGCCCACTTCAGTTTTTTTCATCAGGGTGCTATCCGTTGTTTGAACTGATAGCACCCTGACAAATTTATTTCAATAGGTCCATGCACGCTTCCATTGTTTTAACGCAACCGTGCCGCCGTTCCCTCAAAAATAGGGCAGGTCCTACTCCTGCCCGTTTTTGACGGAACAGTCTCTGCATTTGCATTGATTTGGTCCGTGAAACAACGGACTGTACACGGAAGCCATCCGTGTGAGGTCCGTGATTCACGGAAACCATCATTAGCGGCAGTACAACGGCCGACGGAAGTGTGCATGAGGCCATACAGTCAACTCCTTCCTCCCCACTAAAACAGATTATACAGAATCCCCTCACCCAACTTATTTATATGCATACTCACACACCTCCACACACACCTCCACACACACACACACACACACACACACGCGCGCACGCACACACACACACACACACACACACGCGCACGCACACACACACACACACCTCCACGCACCTCCACACACACACACACACACACACACCTCCACACACACCTCTCCACACACACACCTCCCCCACACACACACACACCTCCACACACCTCCACACACACAAACCTCCACACACACACACTTCCACACACACACACCTCCACACACACACACACACACACACACCTACACACACGCACGCACACACACACACACACACACACACACACACACATACACACACACACACACCTCCACACACACACCTCCACTCAGACATACACACACACACACACACACACACCCCTCCACACACACACACACCTCCACACACACACCTCCACTCAGACATACACACACACACACACACACACACACCCCTCCACACACACACACACACACACAGACACACACACACACACACACACACACCTCCACACACACCTCCACACACACAGACACACACACCTCCCCCTACTTGCACATACACAGCTGTACTTATCAGTTCGGAGCTCCGTGGTGGGATCTTCATGTTTTGAGGGGTCACACGTTGCAGGCAGGAGAATAGCTGTGGATAAGACTGCTCCTCCCCAGCCCTCTCTTCCTCCATCCTCCCTGCTTGTCTGTCTGCTAGCTGGAGCTGAACACTTCAATGGTGTTCTCCTCACAGGCAGAGTGTATGGCCGGCTGCATTATATGACGTCACATGTGACGTATAATGCAGCTGCCCGGAGCACACACACACACGCTCTGCCTGTGCAGGAGAACATTGTGCATACATTACACAGCTCCCACTCCTGTCCCATGTGCTGCCCATGGCACTAAATGTCTATGGGGGTATCGGCCCGGAGGGCACATGCCTCCACTCCCCTGGTCGGCGCCCCCCCTTCCTTCCGTTGTAGTTGCGTCTGGGGCAGGGGCGTAGCTAAAGGCTCATGGGCCCCGATGCAAAAGTTCTTATTGGGCCCCCCCCCAAACTTCTCATGGCCGACGGTCCGCAGCTTTCAGCTGCATCGCTGGGTCTAAGTGACCCAACAATGCAGCACTAGCAGCCGGGGCGTCACTAAGGGCTTAAAATGTCAGGGGAAATAGCCCTAATAAATATATGTGTCTGCCCAAAAAAATGTGTGTATAGGAGACCGCATATCTATAGCACTACGACCCTATAAACTATGGATAGGATTAGATACAGTGGCTCAGCAGACAGTATCACACATGATAGGATTAGATACAATGGCTCAGCAGACAGGATCACACATGATAGGATTAGATACACAGCTCAGCAGACAGTATCACACATGATAGGATTAGATACAGAGCTCAGCAGACAGTATCACACATGATAGGATTAGATACACAGCTCAGCAGACAGTATCACACATAATCGGATTAGATACAGGACTCAGCTCGCTGACATTGCTTCTCCAGCGCTGGACCCAGGAAAGGTAAGAATAATAATTTTGCTTCTTTATGTGTTACTGATTATTTTTGCGTTTGTGTTGTTTTTACAGGTTCGGTTGTTGGACTTCGGATACGAGAACTTCAATGACGGCGTTTTTTATTCTCAATAAAATGGTTAATGAGGGTTGTTTTTTTATTTCAATAAAATATTTTTTTTATGTGCTTGTATCTTTTTAAACTTTATTATCACCGCCTTAGTAATGGCCGCTGGCTGATTGACAACCTCCATTACTAAGGCGAGGCTTAATGTTAGCCGGTGCAGAGGCTACCACTAACCTCCATTATTACCCTGGTACCCACCGCCACCAGGAGTACTGGGAAGAGCCGGGTACGAACCAGTACCCGACCATCTGTAGTGACGGGCAGGCACCGGGGTGGCCGCAGGCTGGTAGTATTAGGCTGGGGAAGGCCAAAAACAGTGGCCCCTACCACCCTGGTAATGCTAGGCTGCTGCTGCTGTGTTGTATCTGGCTGGTTATGAAAATTGGGGGGGGACCCCACATCGTTCTTTCCAATTATTTTTTATTTTATTTTTTTAAAATGACGTGAGTTCCCCCCCCATTTTTCATAACCAGCCAGATACAATAAAGCAGCAGCAGCCTAGCATTACCAGGGTGGGAAGGGCCACTGTTTTTCGCCTTTCCCCTCCTGATAATACCAGCCTGCGGCCACCCCAGTGGCCGACCATCACTACAGATGGTCAAGTACTGGATCGTACCCTTATCTTCCCAGCACCCCTGGTGGCGGTGGGTACTGGGGTAATAAAGTGGGTTAGTGATAGCCTCTGCACCGGCTAACACTAAGCTCCGTCTTAGCAATGGATGCTGTCATCAGCCGGAGGCCATTACTAAGGCGGTAGTAATATAGCTTAAAAAAAAACAGACATAGAAAAAATATTTTATTAAAATAAAAAATAAAAACACACAACCCTCATTAACCATTTTATTGATAATATAAAAAGCCATCATCGAAGTAGTCCTGGAATCCGACGTAGTCCAACGACCGAACCTGTAAGAAAACACACAAAAAACTATTAGTAACACATGTGTTAGGCTTAGATACAGGGCCCATGTGTGATACTGTCTGTGGGACCCTGTATCTAAGCCTACCACAAGGTAGGCTTAGATACAGGGTCCAGCAGACAGTAATCTTATACAGTATAAGATTACTGTGTGCTGGGGCCCTGTATCTAAACCGACAGTGTGGTACGCTTAGATACACGGCCCATCAGACAGGATCACACATGGGCCATGTATCTAAGCCTACCATGTGATTGTCTTAAATACAGGGCCCAGCAGACAGGATCACACAATCTGTGATCCTGTCTCATGGGCCCTCTAAGCCTGCTACATCATAGGCTTAAAGGGGTTGTGCAATCCCTAAACATTGATGGCCTGTCCTCAGGATAGGCCATGAATAGCTGATGTGTCTGGGTCCGACTCCCGGGACCTAACTGGTTCCGGATCGCAGCGGAGGTCCTGACGTCACAGTGCTATGCGCCGCGCACAACATCGAGAGGACAGAACTTCCGCCGCGGCTGAAGAGGAAGGTAAGATTAGTTGCCCTGACTGGCGGGGTCCGACTCCCGGTACCCGCCAATCAGCTGTTTTGAAGGGGCCGCAGCACTCGTACGAGAGCTACTTCCCCTTCATTTCACTACTCACTCACACTGTGAATCGCCGACACGGATTCACAGTGTGACCGGAATGAAGTGACAGGAATGAAGGGGAGCAGCTCTCGTACGAGTGCTGCGGCCCCTTCAAAATAGCTGATTGGCGGGTCCCGGGAGTCGGACCCCGCCAGTCAGGGCAACTAATCTTACCTTCCTCTTCAGCCGCGGCGGAAGTTCTGTCCTCTCGATGTTGTGCGCGGCGCATAGCACTGTGACGTCAGGACCTCCGCTGCGATCCAGCCCGCGGCCCGAGTTACTATAGTAACTTTTTATTGATGTGGTGCGGGGGGCTGTGGGCCCCC
>NW_027464286.1:0-27500 GCF_050947455.1 Rhinoderma darwinii | reverse complement strand
GGGGAGCAGCAGACACGCACGCCATCTTCTTGCTGTAGCCATTCCTTTCCCTCTGAACAGGTCAAGTAAGCCCAGCGTAATGTAGGCGCAGCCGTAATGAAGGAAGCGCATGACTAGGTGTTTGGGAGTTCTAGGCTATTATGTTCTAGGTATTATGTTTTAGGCTATATTTATAGGGATTGGAGGGTTATGTGAAAGGGGCATGGGGCAAAATGTATCTATATGTGGTGGGTGGAGAATAAAGTATATAAGTCCATGCGGGGAAGAGGCAGCCCTCTTTCCCGCTGGACAACAGGAGAAAGTTTTGTCCTGTTATTATAGTGAAAAAGAAAAATATACGGATAAATAATTTTACTTACCTGATGGAAGCGGCGATGGAGTCAACGATGGCCAGGATCCGGGATGCAGCGATGCAGCACGGCGTGGGATGGCTGGATGCGCTGATTGCCGGGGCTCTCCCTCCGGTTCCAGCGGCTGGAGAGGAGAGTGAGGGACGCAGCAGCAGGCGTACCGGGCCTCAGGAGAGGCCTTCTTCTGCGGATGCACCTCGGTCTGGTCGGCGCCGAGGGAGCCCCTCCAGGGACCCTCCTCCTCCTGCTGGTCCGGAGCTGCACCTTGGCGACGGTCCGCGGAGGTCTGGGAGGAATCCCATCAGGCGGGCTAGATCGGAGGTGACAGGAGGGGGGGGCCGCGGCGGCCATCTTCCTCCCTCCTGTCTCAAACAACGACGCCGGAAGTGGAGGCGGGACCGGATGCGCGCGCAAGACCGGATGCGCGCACAAGGCCGGATGTGCGTGCGGGACCGGATGCGCGCGCATCACAGGAAGTGACGGCTTTCTCCGGCGCCGATGCTCCAGGTGCCGGAGGAGCTCTGCATACAGACGTCCGGACTACAAGACCGACGCGTAGGAAGAGGCGAGCGGCCTCTGGATGGGGAGCGAGATCGCCTCCTGCAGGAGCAGGGAGGCGTGTGACAGCGACAGCGACCGGAAGGACCCGGGCAGCTTCGGTGAGTGACGCCGGGCCCCATCCGGACGAGGGGGGGCAGCGGTCTGCAAGACAAGCGGTGACAAGGAGATTTGTGTTTGACAGCCCTGCAGAAGGACTGGATCGGCAGGGCTGTCAGGCTGATGTCGCGCCACCAGCGGGTGGCAGGATCGTGGCTGGATATGTCGCGCCACCAGCGGGTGGCAGGATCATGGACGGGCCGCGTTCCGCTGGGCCTAGAGCTTCCTCAACAAGAAGTGTGCGGAGCTACGGGGAGCGTGGGGTGCAGGAGCACCACTCCCCAGGATCGTCACGACCGACGCCTGGATTATCTGGAGTGATGGACGCGTCCGCTGGGAGGTCACCTCAGGGACGTACGGGTGAGTCTACCACGGATGTGGTGCCGGGGATATGTGGGGGGGATGTTGTCAATGTCACAGATGCAATTGTTGTTTAGAGGGATGCAGGAGTATTTTATGAGAACTGTGCCAGGCGTAGAGCAGTCGCCAGCGAGGGTATGGGGCGCTGCTAGTGAGGCGTCTGCTAGTGCGGCAGGGAGTGCAGTTGTTAACGAGGCGATTTCTGGTGCGGCTGCGGCAGGGATTGCGGGTGTTAGTGACGTAGCGCCGGTTGTGGGTGCCGTAATGGCGGTGGAAAAAGCGGTGGATGCGGCGGATAGTACGGTTAAGAAAGTGGTGGAGGATGTGCGTTTGGCGGATGCGGCAAAAGGCGAGGTTTATGTGTGCTTTGAGGGCCCGCTGGGGGCGCATTTGAAGGTGGAAATGAGGGAAAAGATCTGGAAAGATGAATATGTTGAGATTTTTTCTTTGCTGCCGTTAGAAAAGTTTAATTTGGACCGGTGGAAACCGGACGAAAGTAAGAAGGAGGAGGAGGAGCGGCGGCGGTATCGCTTGATTCCTCGGACTTTTGCGAATTGGCTGCAGGCCTTCGCTTTCTTGGCTAGTGTGGTGGGTGAGAAGGCGCCGGAGAACTGTTCGGCGTTATTTTGTTATATGGATTCGGTAGGGGAGGCGTATCGTGTATACGGCGGTAACGCTTGGTTGCGGTATGACGAACAGTTTCGTCAACGGAAGTCGGTGCGCCCGTCATTGCGATGGGACCACAAAGATATCAGTTTGTGGATGCGGCTGATGTCTGCGCCAAAACAGGGTCAGCAGCCCTTTCGGGATACGGCCGGCGGTCAGGGGTCAGCAGCGGGTCGGTCAGGATCCTCAGGAAAGGGGTGTTGCTGGCAGTATAATGAGGGGCATTGCAAGTTCGGCCCAGACTGCAGGTATAAGCACGAGTGCTCCGGTTGCGGAGGCGCCCATGGTTTGTCCAGATGCTCCAAGAAGCATAGGGGCAGGCAGGGAGATGCTGAGCAGAAGAGGGGCGACGCCGGTGAGGGTGGAAAGGATGCTCCCGTTTTTAAGGGGCTATCCAAATAGGAAAGTAGCGGAGTTGTTGTGGTTAGGTTTTTCAGAAGGTTTTCGGATTCCGTGTACGTCGGTTGGACGTGACGGGGTAGTCCGTAATTTGTCGTCTGCTTTGGCGCGGCCTGATCTGGTTACGGATAAGCTGCTGAAGGAGGTGGCGTTGGGCCGCATGGCGGGTCCGTTTTCCTCCCCGCCTGTTCAGAATTTGCGTGTTTCCCCGTTAGGTTTGGTTCCAAAAAAGGAGGCGAATAAATTCCGCCTTATTCATCACTTGTCTTATCCGGAAGGCGAGTCGGTGAATGACGGCATTGATCCGGCCTTGTGCGCGGTCAGTTACACTAACTTTGATGCGGCGGTTGTTTGGGTTCGGAAATACGGGAAGGGCTCTCTGTTAGCGAAAACTGACATTGAGGCCGCTTTTCGTTTATTGCCGGTGCATCCGGATAGTTTTTGTTTGCTGGGATGTTATTGGCAGGAGGAATATTTTGTAGATTGTTGCCTCCCGATGGGCTGCTCCATTTCATGCGCTTATTTTGAGATGTTTAGCACGTTTTTGGAGTGGGTTGTCCGTCGGGAGGCGCAGGTGCAATCTGCTCTGCATTATCTGGATGATTTTCTGTTTATCGGTCCGCCGGGTACCTATGTGTGTGCAGGATTGCTACATACTATGGAGAGAGTGGCAATGGATTTTGGGGTACCTTTGGCGCCTGAAAAAACTGAGGGACCCACGACGGTCATTAAGTTTTTGGGAATCATGATTGATTCAGATAATATGGAGTGTCGCTTGCCTGATGATAAGTTGCTGGAGATGAGAGAGTTGGTGGCGAGTGCGCTGCGCAGGAAGAAAATACAGTTGCGGGACTTGCAATCCTTGTTGGGGCATTTGAATTTTGCTTGTAGGATTATGCCCATGGGGCGGGTGTTTTGCAGGCGATTGGCGAGTGCGACCGCAGGGGTGCATTCCCCTCATCATTTCATTAGGTTGTCGGCGGAGTTGAAAGCTGATTTGTTGGTGTGGGGGGAGTTTTTGCAGAGCTATAATGGGCGGTCGGTGCTCATGTATCAGCCGGTGTCTAGTGTGGATTTGGAGCTGTATACTGATGCGTCAGGTGCTTGTGGATTTGGGGCTTATTTCCAGGGGCAGTGGTGTGCAGGAGTTTGGCCAGATGCTTGGCATGAATGTGGTTTTGTCCGTAACTTGGCTCTGCTGGAACTATTCCCGATTGTGGTGGCTGCGGAGTTGTGGGGGGATTGTCTGCGGGACCGGAGAGTGCGTTTCGTATGTGACAATCTGGGTGTGGTTCAGGCTGTTAATGCGCAGACAGCTAATTCTCCGCCAGTCGTGCGACTATTGCGACATTTAGTTTTGAGAGGTCTGATGTTGAATGCGCATTTTGTGGCAGTGCATATTCCTGGGGTGCTGAATTCTGTGGCTGATTCCCTTTCTCGTCAACAGTGGGACAGGTTTCGTCTGCTGGCGCCGGGGGCGGAGTCTCATGGCCTGCCGTGTCCAGAGCATCTGTGGAAGGTGGTGTGACAATGGCGATGTCGCTTGTGGAAAGGTCGGTTAGTGCGGTCACGTGGCAGAGGTACAGTGCGGTATGGCAGGTATGGGAGGCGTTGTTGGAGAATGCGCAGGCAGGTATTGCAGATCGGCAGGCGTGTTTGCTGTATTTTATAGGAAAGGCGTACAGTGAAGGGGCGTCTGCAGCAACGGTTGCTCGGAGTTTGTCGGCCTTGGCTTTTTGGTTCAAGAAGAAAGGTGAGGAGGACGTGACTAAGTCCTTTCTGGTCCGGCAGGCAATGAAGGGTTTCAGGAGGGGTTCCGCAGTTAGGGATCTCAGGAAGCCGGTGTCATTTGAGCTGTTGGTAGCAATTTGTGATTTGTTGAGGGAGGTTTGTGTTTCAGCATTTGAAGTGCGGCTATTTACACTGGCCTTTTCTTTGGCGTTCTTTGGGGCGTTCCGGATATCGGAGTTGGTGTCGGCCAGTAAGAGTGTGGCAGGGGGTTTATTGTACGCTGATGTGGATTTGGATGGCTCCTGCCTTTCTTGTTTGCTCCGTAGATCTAAGACAGATCAGGAAGGGAGAGGTTTTGTGGTGCGCTTGTATGAGTTACCTGGGTCGCGGGTGTGCCCGGTCCGCTGTTTTCGGGAGTTTGTTGCAGTGAGGCCGGAGGGCCCGGCATCCTTGTTGGTTCATGCAGACGGGCTGTCTCTGTCAAAATTCCAGTTTTCACAGGTGTTCAAAAAATGTATCCTGTTGTCCGGCAGAGGTGGAGCAGGTTTTAGCTCTCATTCCTTTAGAATTGGCGCAGCTACGGAAGCAGCTCGGTGGGGATTATCCCCGGCGATGGTTAAGAAGATCGGCAGGTGGGAGTCAGACAGATATAGGTTGTATGTGCGGCCTCACTTGCTTTGAGGCGGTGGAGATAAGATGTGCTGGAGGTGGATATGGAGTAGTTACGTTGTTGTTTTGTGTTGTTTTAGGTGCAGGTCCCTGCTTGATTTGGATCATGGGGCACTCCTACGTACACTGGGGAGGTGTGCGTGCTGATGTTCGTCCGGCCGGACGGCAGTTGGGCATGGATCACGCAGAAGTGCAGGTCAGATGGTTGGGCCTGCGGGGCATGCTGTGGTGTAGGCTGTTACCAGAGGTACAATTTTATGCGGGTTTGGACAGGGCGCCGGATATCTTAGTGGTGCACCTTGGCGGCAATGATTTGGGCATTCGGTCGTCCAGGGATTTAGTGAGGGATGTGAAGATTGACCTTTTGCGGTTGTGGTCGGCGTTCCCAGGAGTGGTTATTGTATGGTCTGATATTGTGGCTCGCAAGGTGTGGCGGCAGGCACGTTCCGTACATAGCTTAAACAAAGCGCGAGCAAAGGTCAACAAGGTAGTTGGCAGATTTGTGGCACGCAATGGCGGTGTTGTGGTGCGGCATAAGGAGTTGGAGGGTAGAGAGGTAGGTTTCCTCAGGGCGGATGGTGTTCATCTAAACGAGGTGGGTCTGGATATGTGGACCCTGGACATTAAGGAGGGCATGGAGAAAGCCCTGCAGTTGTGGAGGGACAATCATGTGTAAGGGGTCACACATGATTGTCGTGGCGGTAGGAGGAGGGGTCTTTGGAGGCACGGAATGGTAAGAAGGAGAAGCAACAATGGAGATTGTTGCAAGAGAACTCGGGGCGTTTAACCCGGGATAGTATTGGAGGGGCTGGGGAGTGGTTACCCAGCTCATATATATTCCTGATGGGCAGGGTCCCCAGGAAGGGAGAGAGAGGTCTTGGACATGGTTGGTGCCCTCGGGTCAGGTGCAGAACGGCTGTAGGGTAAGGGGTCCAGACCTAATAAGGAAACGATGGAGTTTAATGATTGAAGTGCCTTCAAGGATCCTTTATCTGGAGTTGGGAAATAGAGCAGGATGTTATCATGGAGTTATGATGTGTTTATGGTTATGCTCTTTTTCAGAAAAAAGGTGTGTTTAATAAATGGCTGCTGTGGCCTTTACACCAAAATTCATGTGTGGTCTCTTATTGGGGTTTGGGGTGTAAGGTCGTAGATAGCGGAAGCATCAAACATACCTTAAGTCAAGTAAGCCCAGCGTAATGTAGGCGCAGCCGTAATGAAGGAAGCGCATGACTAGGTGTTTGGGAGTTCTAGGCTATTATGTTCTAGGTATTATGTTTTAGGCTATATTTATAGGGATTGGAGGGTTATGTGAAAGGGGCATGGGGCAAAATGTATCTATATGTGGTGGGTGGAGAATAAAGTATATAAGTCCATGCGGGGAAGAGGCAGCCCTCTTTCCCGCTGGACAACAGGAGAAAGTTTTGTCCCGCCCGCCCTCCCAGTATTTTCTCCTGTTTATGGGAATTTGTCGGTTGGGGTTTTGTTTTGTCACAGTAGCGATGGCGGTAGGAGGAGGGGTCTTTGGAGGCACGGAATGGTAAGAAGGAGAAGCAACAATGGAGATTGTTGCAAGAGAACTCGGGGCGTTTAACCCGGGATAGTATTGGAGGGGCTGGGGAGTGGTTACCCAGCTCATATATATTCCTGATGGGCAGGGTCCCCAGGAAGGGAGAGAGAGGTCTTGGACATGGTTGGTGCCCTCGGGTCAGGTGCAGAACGGCTGTAGGGTAAGGGGTCCAGACCTAATAAGGAAACGATGGAGTTTAATGATTGAAGTGCCTTCAAGGATCCTTTATCTGGAGTTGGGAAATAGAGCAGGATGTTATCATGGAGTTATGATGTGTTTATGGTTATGCTCTTTTTCAGAAAAAAGGTGTGTTTAATAAATGGCTGCTGTGGCCTTTACACCAAAATTCATGTGTGGTCTCTTATTGGGGTTTGGGGTGTAAGGTCGTAGATAGCGGAAGCATCAAACATACCTTAAGTCACGAGGAAGAGGGAAACCGCAAGAAGTGAGCTGATTGGGTGGACAGTACAGTGGGCGGGCCTGGGTCTCGTAAGATGAGTGTATTCATCTAGCATTCATTTTCCACCCTCTTGTTCCCCCTCCACGCAATGACACTCTGACAGCTGAGCTGCCACCAATGCTTTAAGCTACATTACTGGGTCTCTTTTGTACCCCAGCAGGGACCCAGCAATGTAGAGCAATCATTGCAGCGCTAGTGTAGTGAGGGGGGCCTGCGGGCCCCCCTAGCTACGGGGCCCGGTCGCAGTTGCGACCGCTGCGACCTCTATTAGCTACGCCACTGGTCTGGGGCACATGCCCCGCCTGTCCCCCCCCCCCCTAGCTACGCCCCTGCCCTAGAGCATAGTAAAAAAAATAAAAAATAAACTTAATTAGTATCGCTGCGTCCGTAAAAGTCTGAACTATTACAATATATCATTATTTAACCCGCACGGTGAACGCCAGAGCCTCTATTTTTTTGGTCACCTCATCTCCCACAAAAAATTAAATAAAACGTGATCAAAACATTGCATGTACACCAAAATGGTATTATTAAAAACTACAGCTTATCCCGCAAAAAATAAGCCCTCATATCACTTAATCGACGGAAAAATAAAAAAGTTACGGCTCTCGGAATTTGGCGACACAAAATAAATTTTATTTTTTACACTTAGGTTTTTACTTGTAAAAGTAGTAAAATATAGAAAAAACTATATATATTTGGTATCGCCGTAATCGTATTGACCCAAAAAATAAAGTTAACATGTTGTTTTAATTGCACAGTGAATTCCGTCAAAAAAACTACGCACAAAAAACCATGGAGGAATCGCTGTTTTTTTCATTTTCTACCCCACAAATAACTTTTTTTCCCATTTTCTACTTCATTATATAGCAAAATAAATGATGCTACGGAAACCTACAACTCGTCCCGCAAAAATCAAGCCCTCATAGGACTATATCAACGGAAAAAACGAAAATGAAAATCTGAAAAAAGGGCTGCGGCGGGGAGGGGTTAATATGCTGTGTTTCCCGGTTTTAGAAACACGCTACATGTGACCCTAATCTTTTTCCTCAACATTTGACAGGGCTCAGGAGTGAAAGAGTACCATGCAAAATTGAGGCCTAATTTGGCGATTCACAAAGTATTGGTTCACAATTGCAGAGGCTCTGATGTGAAATAATAAAAGGAACCCCTGAGAAGTGACGCCATTTTGAAAACTGCACCCCACTAGGCATTTATTAAGGGGTGTAGTGAGCATTTTCCCCCCACAGGTCTTTTCCTTAAATGATTGCGCTGCGAATGATGCAAAGTAAAAATTTAAATTCTTCCCTAGATGTGCTATTTCAGTGGCAAATATGTCGTGCCCAGCTTGTGCCACTGGAGACACACACCCCAAAAAATTGTTAAAAGGGTTTTACCGGGTATGGCGCTGCCATATATGTGTAAGTAAACTGCTGTTTGGGCATGCTGTAGGGTTCAGAGGGGAAGGATCACCATTTGGCTTTTGGAGCATGGATTTTGCTTGGCAGTAGTTTTGTTTGGACTCTTACTGGTGTTTCCGTTTATAATGTGGGGGGTACATGTAAGCTGGGCGGAGTATATAAGGGGCATAGTCAGGTGGTATAATAATGGGGTAAAAAAACCAATAAAATAATCCATAGATGTGTGTTACGCTGTGACACAATCCTTTCTGCACAGGCCGGTGTCTCACTAATAAATGGTCCTTACTTATTCCCCTTTTGGTCCACACTCGGCATCTTTGCAGTTTGGGGAATTTTGCCGGGAAAGTGTTGTCCTGGTATAATACGGGCACCCTCGCTTCAAGCAGATATGCTTGGGCTCTCCCCTTCCTGGTTCCCTAATTTTAGGGGCCTTGATAATTCGCCACTTGAAACAGAAGAAATGTTCCCCTCGGGTCGGCACAACTGCATATTTTTTCTTTCCTGACTTATTGGAGCCTTAACTAATTTTATTTTTTCATAGACGTAGTGGCATGAAGGCGTTTTTGTTTTTTTGCGGGACGAGCTTTTATTGGTACCATTTTGGGGTACATGCGACTTTTTGATCACTTGTTATCCTTTATTTTTTGGGAGGCAAGGTGACCAAAAAACAGCAATTCTGGCATAGTTTTTTAGTTTTTTTTATACAGCGTTCACCATGCGTTATCAATTACATGTTACCTTTATTCTGTGGGTCAGTCCGATTCTGGCGATACCTAATTTATAGCAGAGGCTGGACGGCAGCACGGAGGGCTTAACGGGAAGCCTCCATGACTGCCGTAGGAGGGAGGGTTCAGCCAATAAGAAGGACAAGTTAGGTGAGGGAGGAGGGAGAGATGTGAGGAGCCGGGGTGTGGTAACTGTTCCTCCCGCTGTTTTCGGCATTGAGCCGGAAGCAGCGGGAGGAGAAACAATCAAAAAACGTAGCTCCCACCCACCCGCCCTGAATTAGGTTTCCCCTGCTCTGTTTAGTGTTAATTGACCCATGTTGGGTCATGTGAATTATAGTAGGAATTCTCTGGTCGAACTCCTAAAAGAGTTATCCGAATGTTTCGGATTAAATTGCATTTAATTAATGTTAAATAAATAAACGGCTGCTGTTGCCATTTCACATCCAACCTCGGTTGTCACGTGTCTTTATTGGGAAGGGGGTGAAAAAAGGGGAATAAAGGTAAAATGGTTAATCAGCACATGACTCTACTTAGGCTAGTCAAGCACTTTTTTATGTTTTACAACTTTTTGCACAATAAAATAACTTTTGTAAAGAGAATGGATTTTTTTTTGTCGCCAAGTTGTGAGAGCCATAGCTTTTTAATTTTTTAATAGACGGAGCTGAGGGCTTGTTTTTTGCGAGAAGAGTTATAGTTTTTATAGGTACCATTTTTGGGTACATGCAACTTTTTGATCACTTTTTTTTTAAAGTTTTGGAAGAAAAGTGACCAAAAAATAGCAATTATGTCAGTATCTTTTAGTATCTTTTAGTTTTTGTTTTTTTTACGGCATTCACTGTGCGGAATAAATAACATAATATATTTATAGTTCAGATCGTTACGATCGCAGCGATACCAAATATGAATGTCTTTATTATTTTTTCAATAATAAAAGACTTGATAAGGGAAAAAGGGCGATTGTGTTTTATGTTATTACTTGAAACTTGAAACTTTAAGGGTATGTGCACACGAGAACTGGCTTTTACGTCTGAAAAGACAGACTGTTTTCAGGAGAAAACAGCTGCGTCGTTTCAGACGTAAAAGCTCCTCCTCGCATTATTGCGAAGCGTCTTTGACGCCCGTAATCTTGAGCTGCTCTTCATTGACTTCAATCAACAATTATGTTGCAAAGAAGAGTCCTGCACTTCTTTGCCGAGGCAGTCAATTTACGCGTCGTCGTTTGACAGCTGTCAAACGACAACGCGTAAATGACAGGTCGTCGGCACAGTACGTCGGCAAACCCATTCAAATGAATGGGCAGATGTTTGCCGACGTATTGTAGCCCTATTTTCAGGTGTAAATCGCCTCATTTATGCCTGAAAATAGGTCGTGTGAACCCAGCCTTATTGTATTTTTTACAACTTTTCTTTTTTCTTTTTTTGCACTTTTTTTTTTACACTTTTCTTTAGTCCCACTAGGGCACTTGAAGCTCCAACTGTTTGTTTGATGTTCTAATACATTGGCACTACCTATGTAGTGCAATGTATTAGAACTGTCAGTTATTCACTGACAGCAAGCCGATCAGGCTCCACCTCTGGGCGGGGCCTAATCGGCTTCCGTAATGGCAGATAGGAAGCCATTGTTAGGCATACTGTTGCCATAGTAACAGTCGCCAGCCTTGCCATCGCATGGCAGGCTGCCGATTTCTTACAAACCACTTGGATGGAGCGATTGCTTTGGATCGCTGCATTGAAGGGGTTAATGACAGAAATCAGAGCTAGCTCCGGTTCCTGCCTTTACAGTGGGATGTCCGCTGTAACATACAGCGGACACCCACTGCTGATGACGCCGGCTCAGCTTGTGAGCCGGAAGCTGAGCCGGCGCGATCTTGCTGATGGTACCGGAAGCCTTTTGGGCCCCGCCGATGACGGGGCATAGGAGGATTTCGTTGCTGGCAGACCGTGAGGCATTAGGCCTCCGATCGCCTTTGCAGCCACCGGCAACCCAGCGACCACGTTGCTGGTGTGCCGGTGGCTATAAACTCCTCACATGCTGCGATCCCTATTGAACGCAGCATGTGAGGGGTTAATCGGTTGGATCGGAGGCTAGCTCCAGTCCTGGCCGATACCTTAGGGTGCCAGCTTTAACATACAGCTGTCACACGGCGGTTATGTCGCTGGCTCAGCTCCTGAGCCAGCTCCATCTCCTTCACGTACAATTACGTGGTATTGCGTGAAAACACCATCTCCCATAACGTAACTGTACATGAAAATGCGGGAAGGGGTTAAAATCAATTTGGCAAACCTCTTTGAAAGAGAAAGGGCTTCTCTGTGGATATCCTCCTGCAGGGGATGGTTTCGACCTTCCCTCCAGGAATGGGAGACAGGAGGCCAAGCGAAAGACCTGCGTGCACCCCATGGGCACCTCCCGGCTCATGCCGCCCCGGTTCTGAAGGTTGTTCATCGGTGGGGTCTGGAATCGAGGGAGATCAAGACCATGTCGAGAAAATTTCTTGAGAGAAAGGTCTTGTTGACCTGCTTTCAGAAGCCCCTGGCGCTCAGGGACTGCCCAAGTAGAGACCTCAGGGTGGGATTAAAACTTTTAAACTCTGTGAGGATTCCCCAGAAGTTTTAGGATCTGGCTTGGCGCTGCTTCCATGGAGGCTGTATGTAAGGGGCAATCTGAAGTATAGAAACTCAGATGAAAGAGGTTGTCCTCGGGAGGAGTGCGGTGACATGCTGGAAAGCATGGACCATTTCTTGCTTCGGTGTCCCTTCATTGCAGAGGTTTACAAACGGGTGGGTGCTTCCATCGGTTGGCCCGGTCTGACCAACCTCTCCTTACGCTGGTTGGGCCTATGGGGCATTCGGAGAACTGGGTGGAAGGATTCATTGCACTTATTTTTTAGTTAGTTTAGTGATCAGGTATTTTTGTGGAACGCACGGTGTTTAGTGTCGACTCAGTTTAAAATCCTCCTGGAGGACGAGGTGTGTAGGAATATCATGGGTGACCTGGTGAAGGTCCGGTCTCTGGAGGTTGAGAGACTGGGTGCATCCAAGGCCTCTCGACTTTGGAGGGGCTTTAATTTTAGGGTGCCTTAGGTCGAACCAACCTTTAGGGGGAGGGGAGGGGGTGCCCCGGGGTATTAGACTGGGGGTAGGGGTCTACACCTGGCCATGCCACCGTGAAATAGTGATAGGGACAGAATGAGGGACAGCCGGAGGGACAGATTAGTTTATAAAGTAATAAGGGATAGAGATAGGGCAAGCTGGATGGGTTTAGCGATAGGGACAAGGGTAGTGGTTGGGGGTGGCTTTGGCCTCTGGGCTGGTGCTCTAGGGGGGCTTTCCTCTCCTTCCCCTCTGTTGATGGGCTGAGTAAGCACAAGAAGGTGTTTGTTTTGAGCTTTTGGAGACAGAAAAAGGGTTTACAAGCGGACAAACTTAGGTTTTCGGGTTTATGTATATAGTATGCTATTTGGTTATAGTTATGTGTCTGTTATGATTTGTATGGTGTATAGGTGTATGCATGGGTTTGTCTGAATGTTGAGGTAAGATGGGCAGTAGATAGGTGGGGGGCCTGGGGGTGTGCCCAGCCTGATTCTGGACTACGTGAACGTGAAGAGGACATGTGACGTTGGATTGGGCTGGGTCAGTGTGTTGGGTGTTGGGGGCCAGCATCTGAACTATGCGGACATGGGAGGACATGAGGAGTGATGCTGGTCAGGGGAGGTAATGGGTGGTGATGAAAAAGATAGTATGTATAAGGTTAGGCATGAATGTGGATAAGTTAAATTAAATTTAATAAAAAAATAAATATCTAAAATAAAAAATAATTAAAAAAAAAATTCATTATTTTTTGGGGGTTTTGTACTTTTTTTTCATTTACATGGTGCACTGAAGTAAGTGCACCACGGGATGGTAATTTTTTCTTTTTTAGAGTTTATTATTATTATTTTGTTGTTTCTATTATTAGTCTGATTATTATTAATTTTGTTTTATATATGTGGTGATTTTGGTTTTTAGGGGGCCATTGGTTGGCACAAGGTTATAAGAGTATGTTATAATAAGTATGCCGTATATAGTGTTATAGTTATGTTTCCTTGGGTTTGGGTTGGGGGTATAGGTGTGTGTATGAATGAGTATGGGATTATAGTTATGTATGCATGGGGATGTATGTAAGAATGGCCAGGCTGGGTAAATTAATTTTGATGTATAGAAATGTACATACATTTTTTTTGTTGTGTTTTGCAAATATTGTATATTTTGTAATGTTTTATATTTTTCTATTAAAAGAGTACCAGCAGTGACTAATGAGGAGGGAGGTTGTGTCTGAGTGCTGCTGCTGTGTCTGATCTGTGAGGACCACACCCAGGATCGAGGGAGTTTCCTTTTTTCACCAGCCCAGGTTCATATCACCTGCCTGGGCTAAGGAAACGTCCGTGAAGGAGGCTCCATTCATACATGGAGCCTCAGACCTCTACCCCCTTGAGCATGCAGGCGGGGGGTAGAGGGTCTTCCCAACCTGTTGGGAAGGTGCAGCCAGCATCAGGGGTGAGAAGGTCATCCCGTGGAAATATCTGTGCGGCCCCCCCCTGATGCTGGGGCTCTGGAAGGAGTCGAGAGGAGAGACGTGGAGGAGGAGATGGAAGTACGCCCAGGTGGAGGCCCAGGAGAAGGCCCGACGAGAAGGCCCAGCAAGGCAAGATACCCGACCCAGGGACCAGAGTACGGTCGAGGAGTGGGGGTTACTGCGGTCGGGGAAGTCGGTGGAAACCTTCAGCTCCCGCCTAGCTGCCCGACTGGAAGAATACCGGGACCTCGGTAAGTCCCTGCGGCGGCTACGGGAAGATCTGGCAGTCGCCAGGGGACGAGCCGCGAAAACAACAGGCGCCAAGAGGTCCCGGTATAGTCTCCAGGTAAAACAAATTCTGGAGGAAGTCAAGGCGGTGGAGGAAAGGAGATTGGAGATCGTGGCCGGTGGGGGAGCCTTCGGGGAGAAGCTGGAGAATGACGAGAGGTTTTCCCTGATGGCGTCCCCCACGCAATGTAACCAAACCCCCTGCAAAGGAGAAGAAAGGAAAAATGGAGAGGCTGCTAAAAGTGCAGAGGCATCGGAGGCTGCAGAAAAGGAAGCCAGGATTACAGAGGCCGCAGAAGTGGAGGCCGCAGAAGTGGAGGCCGCAGAAGTGGAGGAGAGTGTGGAGGTGGAGAGGATGCCAATCCGGGAGGGGACGAAGACGGGCTCGGAGGCCCCCTGGGAAGGCAGTAATGGATGGGCAAATGGGGAACTTTCCTGCAGCCAAGGTGTACAAAACTTTGAATCGGGCAGTGAGCAGCCCCCGGGGGTTGCTCACGCAAATACGGCTGCAGGAGTCCCCAGTGTCCCTCCAGAACATTTGTTTTGGAGCTCATTGCCACCAGAGGAGGACAAAGTGCAAAAGAAAAAGCTATGGAAGATAAGACGGAAGAAGACAGGTGGGGTATCCAATAAGTATTCCTACCTGTCTTCCTTGCATTCCGGACCAGGTGAGAGCTCGGTTCGGGACGCAAGCCCCGCAAATCCCCCAGCTTCGGCCTCTACAGTGGGGTCGGAGCGGGAAAGCGGACAGAATAAAATGGTGTCGGTTATACTTAATGTGGCCAAGATGGCGCCGGACGCCGTCTCCTGTAAAGGAGGCGGTGCAAGCGGCCAAGAGGCGTTAGGGGGCGTATCCCAGTTTCCGGTGTATGGGGAACCTCAGAAGCCGGCCTTTGGTCCAATACCCTATGATGACAGATGAACCAACACATGGATGCAATGGTAAGTTTGGTTTCCAGGTTCTGGGTTGTCCCTGGGTACAACAACACTGCTACCCGATATGTGCAGACATGTCTTCTCTGTGCCGGCCATAACACAGGGAGAACAGTAAAAGCTCCCGAGAAGCATACCGCAAGGCCATTGTACCCATTGCAGCGACTGCAGATTGATTACATACAGCTACACAAGGTTGGTAGGTATGAATATGTCCTTGTCTGTGTTGATATCTTTTCAGGATGGCCTGAAGCATGATGTGTGGCAACAGCCAATGCAAAAACACGGCTAAGAAGCTGCGCAATGAAGTGATATGTACGTCTGGTGTTGCAGAAACCATAGAAAATTATCCAGCTACACATTTCACAGGGGAAATATTTAGAGAAGTAATGTCAGCATTAAACATTGAACACACGTTCCATAAACCCCATCACCCCCAGCGTAGTGGGGCGGTAGAAAGAATGAATTGGTACACTGAAGTTAAAAATTCAAAAGGCAATGTCTGAGACAGGAAAAACATGGACAGAATGCCTTCTAATAGCGTTACACTCAGTCAGAGTCACTCCAAACAGAAAGATCTTACTGCATTTGTGGGAGCACTGAATAAAAATAGAATTTCTTTGTATTATCGTGTTTATGGTTCCCTTCCAGATCCAGATTTCCTTGCAGGGTCTCTTTATGTTAAGCCCAGAGATTGGATAATGGTAAAGACACACGTCTGGATAACTCTTGAGCCCGGATGTAACGAACCGTATCAAGCCAGCTGACCATTTCCACTTCGGTAAAACTTGAAGGGAAAGCTTCCTGGATATTTACCGGTCACTGCAAGAAGGTTCTGAACCCCGAGGCTTCATCATTGTAACCTATCTTTTACTCCAATGTATTACATCCTTAAATCCCAAAGGAGAATTGAGACAAGATTATCAAATATCATCAGACTGTCGTAAAAAATGACTAACTTGTGTCCGATGGTTGGAACTTGACATTGTACGATTACCATATGTGGACGAATGTCAGCATCCCTCATACAATAGTAGGGCATGTTTTTGACCCTTGATGGGTGGTCAACATTACTAAAAGAGTGCATCCGTGGATGATGGACTACAGATAAGGAATCCCAGGAAATTGGAAAGGGGTCAATATGATGGCACTTAAGCTGGGAGATACTACTAGTAGTAAATTGAAAATTAGCTTTCAGAAGGCCTCAGGTTATCTAGGCTGTCACATGCCACATTCAAATGACTGTTTAGGTTGGTATGTGCATGATTAAGCTTGTGGATGGGCATAACATTTTACGAAAAGAGAAAATACCACCTGTACCCAAAGGGGAGCTATTCCTGATCTTGGGGATAATTCTAATCAAAGTGATCCTTCCATATACAGACAGGAAAGATATCATAGCCCCATGGGTAACAAGACTAGTGAACCCTGGTGCCTTTTCCATAATTCACTAAGACTTGTGGAATTAGCAGATATGATGGTACATCATAGGAGTGGCGCCTTTAAGCTTCCGGATGATATCTATATAGTGTGGTAATAATGCATATAAATGGATACCTATGGGAGCAGAAGGAACCTGTACATTAGCTAGACTCCAGTCAGCCACATGGGTATGGGAAGATAATGATTATCCTTGCAGTAACATATCAAACCATATGTTGTTCAAGAGGGAAGCTAACCCGAGTAAGGCTAAATCCCTAGTATATGTTCCCTGGCAAGAAAAGTTAGGCCTATCACTCATACTAGTAGGGCTATCTGTAAGAAATGCACATAATATTGAAAAGCTTGCTGACTTATTTGACAATATTACAGAATATGTTTTTGATGCTTTAAATATAACTAGCACATTTACCAGTCAGCTTATCTTAGTAACTATCCAGCATGCTGTAGTCCTGGACTATCTCATACCATCCCAAGGCGGTATGTGTCAGATAGTAGGCCCTGCCTGCTGCCATTATATAGAACCCTCTGGCCTGTTGCAAGTCACGTATGATATCGAGCAGGATAATAACTCTCAGGATAACTGGAATTCAGATTTGCTTAGTTGGCTAAACCCAGCTAACTGGTTTAAGGGAATAGGTTCAGTTTTATGGAATATTACATAGGTATTTATTATAGGAATACTGATTTATTTGATTGTCAAACTAATTTTTTTATGCTGATGACGGAGTGTTGTAATGGTTATAAAAACCCAACGCAGATTAAAGTTCTATGTGTAGAAAAAGGAGAAACATTGGGACATAAAATAACTTCTACATCCCTGCTTCCAGTAACAGTTCCCACGCCTCAATTCATCAAGGATGATGGATGGATATGCGCCTACTGTGATGGATGAAACCCCTCTCAGGTCGACATATGTGTCCATCGTGGTGGTGTTAGGAAAGAATCAGATAATTAGGAATAGATTTGTGTGGCCAGGAACACCCCACTCTTAGGTAAATGATTTACAGATGATCTGTGGGAAAGGATCTCAAGGCATGTTTGATGATCCCTCTGTTTATGTGGCTACCCGTGTAATCCGTGATATACCTGTAAAGGATCTGCCAGACACAGCTTCTGTGTCGACGCCCGTGGGTAATCAGTCTGCACCTGCTCCTAGGTCTGATAGAGTGACTCGATCTGCTACCACTCAGGCTGGTAGGCTCAGGCGTGGGATAACCTATCACAGCAAGGCCAGACGGTTCTAGTGCCCGCCCTCGGTCTATTTATACCTGCATTTCCTGCTTGTCTTTGCCTGTGATTCTTTCCTGTTTCCTGGCTCTGCTGCTCCTGCTATTATTATTGAGCTTGCTTCATTTTGACCCTGGCTTTACTGACTACGCTCCTGCTCTACGTTTCCTGGTTTGACTCGGCTTGTTCACTACTCCTGTTGCTCACGGTGTTGCCATGGGCAACTGCCCCATTTCCCTTAGCTTCTGTGTGCCCTTGTCTGTTTGTCTGTCGTACACATATTGAGCGTAGGGACTGTCGCTCAGTTGTACGCCGTCGCCTAGGACGGGCCATGCAAGTAGGCAGGGACTGAGTGGCAGGTAGATTAGGGCTCACCTGTCTGTCTCAATACCCCGTCATTACAATACCACAGTTTCAGCTGTAACTCATGATAGGTAGATTCCCCAATCTAATGGACACCATACTAGGTTAGGAAGGGATAGGAGGATCCGAGTTTTCACCTTCAGAGGATATCGGTTCCCATAGGGATAGAATAGTTGGATGCAGTATTTTGTCAAAAAGAGGGGAACTGTCAGTAATAAATCTAATACCTGTTAGATTTATTTTGTATTAATATTATCAATACAAAATGACTGCATTATATTGTTTGAGATATGTATTAGATGTGTATTAGATATGTTTTTAATCTTCTCTTAAATGAATGCATTCCTTATTCCCTAAGATAGGGTAAAGATGACATCATCTGGCATTCCAAACAGATGAGTACCAGGAAGAAAGTAATTACCTTATATGGAAGTATTGTTGGGTGTATACCTATATGTACTTGGCATCATCTGATTGGTTGTGTCTTAAGTGAAAGCATGAACCTATAAATAAAGGCTCCGTCCACAGCCATTTTAGATTTCTGTACATCAAACCATTGTATGTGCAATCTCTCCCGATCGGTCATTTTTGTAAATATGAATGAATCCTGGACAAATTCTGTTATGGAGAAAAGGAACTCAAGAGTGATGGGGATTAATTTCACAGTGGGGCATATGTGAGCTGGGCAAAGTACATCAGGGGCATAGTCAGGTGGTATAATAATGGGGTAAAAAAAAAACAATAAAATAATCCATAGATGTGTGTTATGCTGTGACACAATCCTTTCTGCACAGGCCGGTGTCGCACTGATATATGTCCTTCCTTATCCCCCTTTTGGTCCACACTCGGCACCTTTGCAGTTTGGGGAATTTTGCTGGGAAGTGTTGTCCTGGTATAATACGGGCACCCCAGCAGATATGTTTGGGCCTTCCCCTTCCTGGCTCCCTAATTTTAGGCCCTTGATTCTTTGCCTCTTAAAATCGAAGAAATGTTCCCCTCGGGCTTGCACAACTGCATATATTTTATTTCCTGACTTATTGGAGCCTTGACTAATTTTATTTTTTGATAGACGCAGTGGTATGAGGGCTGTTTTTTGTGGGACAAGCTGTAGTTTGTATTTGGTACCATTTTGGGGTACATGCGACTTTTTGATAATATTTTATCTAATTTTTTGGGAGGCAAGGTGACCAAAAACCGCAATTCTGGCATAGTTTGTTTAGGATTTTTTTTATACAGCGTTCACCATGCATTATAAATTACATGTTAACTTTATTCTGCGGGTCAGTACGATTCCGGCGAAACCAAATTTATAGCACTTTTTTATGTTTTACAAATTTTTGCACAATAAAATTACTTTTGTAAAAATAATGTATTTTTTCTGTCGCCAAGTTGTGAAAACCATAACTTTTTAATTTGTTTGTCGATGGGGCTGTATGAGGGCTTTTTTTTTGCAAGACGAGCTATAATTTTTATAGGTATCATTTTTGGGTACATGCGACTTTTTGATCACTTTTTATTCCAATATTTGTAGGTCAAAGTGACCAAAAAACAGAAATTCTGGTATAGATTTTATGGGTTTTTTACCACGTGGAATAAATAACATAATATTTTTATAGTTCAGGTTGTTACGGTCGCGGCGACACCAAATATGTGTGGTTTATTTATTTTTTAAAAATAATAAAGGCCTTGATAAGGGAAAAGGACGATTGCATTTTATTTTATTACTTGAAACTTTTTTTTTTTTTTTTTTTGAATTATATATATTTTTTTTTTCATATGAACAAAGACATACATGGTATCAGTTACTTGAAACTTTTTTGACACTTTTTTTTAAATTCCACTAGGGGACCTGAAGGTCCAACTGTCTGATTTTTTTTTTTCTAATACATTGCACTACCTATGTAGTGCAATGTATCAGATCTGTCAGTCATTCACTAACAGCAAATCGATTAAGCTTCGCCTCCGGGCGGGGCCTAATCGGCTTACATAATAGCAGAGCAGGAGACCATCATTAGGCTTCCTGTTGCCATAGCAGCAGTCGGGGGCCCTGCGATTGCAGGGCAGGGCTGCCGATCTGCCGCCAACCACAAGGATGCAGCGATCGCTGCATCTAAGGGGTTAATGGCAGGGATCGGAGCTTGCTCCAGTTCCTGCCATTACAGGTGGATGTCTGGCCACCAGAGGGAGTACTTCCCAGAATTACAGCAAGGTGAATAAGGTAAAGCAAGCTGACTCACAGCTGCTGTAAATGTGTAAGGGAATCTCACCCCCCTCCCTATTTTTGTCTACAAGCCAGGAAAAGGTGTCTTCAAATTGCTAAGCATTGTCCGGCTCCCATTTTGGGAGTGATTGTACAATGCAGCTGGTAGACGCTATAGGACACACCAAAAGGCTAAGGGTATGTTCACACGCTTAAAGGAACAGTGTCATCACAATTTTTTTTTAAATATGTTAAAGATGTTAGTGCTTTATTAAAAACGTTTATATTTATTTGTGTGTTTGTGTTTTACTTTTTCTTATTTTTACACTTTTTCTTCCCTATGGGGGCTGCCATTTTTTTTTCCATTTCTGTATGTGTCGATTAACGACACATACAGACATGGAATACGGCAGCCACAGTCCCATAGGGACTGCGAACGGGGCCCGTTCCATCCACTAACATGTACGCCGTCTGTGTGGGAACTGCGCATGCACCGCTCCCACACAGTCCAATTTGAAATGCGCGCCGTCCGGCGCCATTTTCCTGTGGACCGGAAGTCGCGGCCGGACAGTAAGATTACTACTTCCGGTCGCGGCTTCCGGACTTGTGCACTTGGACCAGCGGCAGCAGACGGAGCGGACGGGCCGGAGGGAGCCGCGGCAGCAGGAGCAGGTAAGAGATTTCTATGTATGTTCGTGTTTGTGTACGTTTACTACTGTATGTAAACCTACTACACTGTGTGTTAGCTCAAAAAATGGCGACACACAGTGTAGGAGGTTAGACCGTTCAAACCCCTCGTTTATCCCGGCACTAGCCAGGATAAAGGAGGGGGGGATGCTGAGAGCTCACTAGAGCGAGGGCTTTTTAGCCAATTTTGCAATGCTGTAATTTTGGGAATAGCTCCATCTAGTGACCAGCAATGGGAAATATTATAAATTAGAATTAATTTATAATATTTCCTGACTCGTGAAAAAAATAAAAAAAATTTGAACAATGTTTAATCACCTACACACTAAATGTTTAATTAAAAAAAAAAAAATGTTTTTCTGGCAACACATTCCCTTTAATAAAAAACGTCTAAAAATACGGAGCTGTTTTCAAGGGAAAAAAGCTCTTGATTTTCAGGCATTTATTAATCAAACTTGCTTTTTTCGCTGCGTTTTTTACGGCCGTTTTTGGAGCTGTTTTTTTATAGAGTCAATGAAGAACTGCTTCAAAAACAGCTCAAGAAGTGACATGCACCTCTTTTTCGTGGGGCGTCTTTTTACGTGCCGTTTTTTGAAAATAAGGCGTAAAAAAATGCCCCGTTGGAACACAACGCCGTATTTCCCATTGAAATCAATGGGCAGATGTTTGTGGGCGTTCAGCTTCTGATTTTTCAGCCGTTTTTTGAGACGTTTACTGCCCGAAAAGTGTCTGAAAACACTACGCGTGCACATACCCTAAAAATGATGAAAGTGAAGTGAATGACTTTTCAATTGACAGGTTCACATGGTGTGTATTTGGCGTGATTTTTTTGGTGCATTTTACGTACCAAAGACTGCATCAAAAAACGCTTGATTGCACTTATCATTTACATAATTGGTAAAGTGTGCTGTTAGTATATACAACCCGCTTTTTTACACACGTGTTTTTAAAAAATGCGCTGTGTAAATATAGAAGTGTCGAGTCAATTACTATGCACGTAAAACACGCCAAATGTTCCCATAGTCAATGGGAGTCCTAATTATTCGCCAAAATGCACACACAAAATGCGTCAAAAAACACACAAACAAGGTGGCAAATGCTTGATTAAGCTTCCCATTTATATCAATGGGAAAACGAGCCGTTACTTCTTTATGCAAGCGTTTTAAAATATAATTTTGCATAAAAAAGATCAGTGGGGGGGTTGTGTGTGGCACAGCTGCATGTTTGGGGGGATTTGTGTGTGTGAGTGTGGTGGGGGGTGCTTGTCGCTGATTCTTCAAAACACCTGATAAGCGGCTATGAAGGATCAGCGGCGCCCTTGCATACTCCGTTGCACAAAAATAGGACACAGCTCTTCTGCGCACACTACGCACACACACAGCTCTGCTATACACACAGCTCTGCTACACACACACACACACACACACACTCACATATCTCTGCTACACACACAGTTCTGCTACACACACAGCTCTGCTACACACAAAGCTCTCATACACACACAGCCTTTGCTACACACACAGTTCTGCTACACACACACACAGCTCTGCTACACACACACACATACAGCTCTGCTATACACACACACACACACACACACACAGTTACAGCAAGTGTGCGGGGGTGACCACGAGGGGGGGGGGTGTGGCAGGGGGGCCGCGAGAGACAGACATGGACAAACACCTTACCTGCAGTGCTGCCGGTCTTCCTAATGGCGCCGGCTTTCCACCTACAAACCAGCTTCTATGCTGGGTCGCTCTGAACTGTGCCTGCGCAGTACAGAGTGACATAGCAGAAGCAGAGGATACAATGAAGGAGAGCCGTATACACTCTAGCTGCCGTATTCCATCTGTGTATGTGTTAATAAAAAAAATTTTTATGTGAAAAAATAAATAATGTCAATATAATATTTTATTAAATAAAAACACATAAATTAATAATAATAAAAAAATCATGACACTGTCCCTTTAGGGTATGTTCACACGCAAACTCAAAAACGTCTGAAAATATGGAGCTGTTTTCAAGGGAAAACAGCTCCTGATTTTCAGACGTTTTTTAAGCCACACTTGATTTTCGCGGCGTTTTTCACTGCGTTTTTTTACGGCCGTTTTTGGAGCTGTTTTTAATAGAGTATATGAAAAACGGCTTCAAAAACGTCCCAAAAAGGGACATACACTTCTTTTCCGCAGCTGTTATTTTACGCGGCCGTTTTCTCAAAACGGCCGCATAAAAAAACGGCCCATCGTAACAGAACGCTGTTTTTTCCATTGAAATCAATAGGCAGATGTTTGGAGGCGTTCTGCTTCCAAAAATAAGCCGTGTGAACATACCCTCAAGAGTTTAATACCGCGGATCTAAGCTAATTTCGTTCCCCGCCATTCCAGCCGGATGTCAGCTGTAATACACAGCTGACATTCGGCGATGATGGCACCGACTCGGCTTCTGAGCCGGTGCCATCCATTTGTCGTATGAATACGGTAAAATACAGGAAGCACTGGCTTTCCATGACGTATCCATACGACAAATGTTGGGAAGGGGTTTATATTGAAAAATGATATCAATAAAAACAAACAATCACTTCCATTGAAAAAGTGGGGCAGGCCAGCATGTTTTTCAGCAAGGTTTTTTTCGCTTTAGGATTTTGTATGTGTAATTCAGTATTCACTCAATGGTTAAATGGGTAAAATTATTTCGCTCAGATAAGCTCCTTAGGCTGAGTTCACACATAGCGGCCACAGCACGGTGATGTGACCAATAAATTGCGCCCACATGCGATTATACTACAAAAATGGCACTTTTTTTTAATGACTGTTAATGGCAGCGCAGTTTTTCAGGTAAAATTGCTGTTTTGCTGTCAAACCACGACACCATCCACAGCCTATGAAACTTACATGAGTGAAATATTTTAAACTTTTGAGTGAACGCTGAATTGCATATACAAAGTCCTGAAACCAAAATAATAACTTTGTCGAAAAGCTCGCCATCCGCCAATCAGCTGCGCTGTGGATGCTACGTGTGAACGCAGCCTAAAGCTTGTATCTCCATGAGCAGTCTTTTATGCCCATCATTTAATCATTATATACTGTCAGTTTTGTCAATTGGGCTGGGGCTACACACGATACAGGTCACACATCCAAAGATCGCTGTGTCGCGCTGCGTACATCCACCGCTCCATTCACTGTCTATGAGACTGATGGAAACAGCCAAGGGCTTTACTCGGCTGTTTCCGTCATTCCCATGGACTTTGAATAGAGCCACAGAGCGCACGCTGGACAGCCGTTCCATTCAATGCCTACAGTCGAGCATTGAGGAAGATCTGGGGGTTCGGAACTCCCGTTCTTAAGATCGCTGGTTGTCCCAGGGCTGGGGCGCTCAGCGATCAGACAATTATCCCCAATGCTGTGGATCGGTGATAATTGAAGATTCTGGGAATATCCATTTAAGGTGTAAAGTCAGCTTTAGCCGAAACCTTCTGGAATTAAAGCACATGTTCCAAAGCACTGAGATAACTAATCTGGTGTTATACAGGCTACACCCACCCCATGCCAGTGTTTTTATACTTGGGCAGAAATACATTTTGTTTCCAGCCGATTAAACGTAAAAATAATCCATTCACAGACTGTGATAAACTAACTTTTTTTATTTAGAGCATTTTTCAGAATTATTAGCGTTTTGTTTTTTTATTTGATAAATGTTTCAAAGTGCTAAACATGTGAAATGCAACATTTTTCTTAACTCTAACACCTCTGAATTTCTAGTACACTATTCTTTGACATATGTCTACATGGCCAAGGGATGTCTTTGCAATATTTTGGCCTAATGCAGGAAATTAAACTGAAGAATACAGTTTTGGCAATTTGGAGAAAACCGTTTTGGAAAAAACATGTTACAGACGCGGTCAGCCACATCATTGACAAATTAAAC
This sequence comes from Rhinoderma darwinii, assembly GCF_050947455.1. Lineage (NCBI taxonomy): Eukaryota > Metazoa > Chordata > Amphibia > Anura > Rhinodermatidae > Rhinoderma > Rhinoderma darwinii. The sequence goes on along the minus strand of NW_027464286.1, from coordinate 2,873 downwards.
CCATATGACAAGCCATACAATATAATGAGTACTGCTGATATAATGGTCATGCTAAAAAGTAATCCCCACACAACATACTTAGACCCCCAAGCCACAAGAAAACATGAAGCTACTTTCAGATGGTTACACACATTATAACATGTTTTTAGCATGACATTTTCTTGCTGTGTCTCAGGGTGTTCTTCAGTACATGTATCACTATCCTCTAATACATCTATTTGATTCGCTATGTCTTCCGGGAGCACACAGTTGTTATGTGACATGCGTTGCCTGGTGGGTAAACATTCCATGGGGGTGACACGAGATTCCATTCCTATGTTTTCTGAACTATTTTCCGTTGTTCCATCTCCAGAAGAATCCTGGTTTGCTGTGTCACTTACTAAAGATGTTTTTGTCAGTGCAGAAAATGGTATTAATTTATCTACTAGCCACTCTATAAAAAACATAACTGTGGAGCTTTGAAGTCCCACCATAAAAGATCTAATAACCTGGATTTCGGGTTCATCGATTTCACTTTTTTCTGCGTTGAAAAAAATGATGTTGATGAGCAGACTGCACATGAGAATCACAAAACTACACGAAAGTCTCTGAAATCTGGTCAAAGCTAATGGCAAATTAGTGAGGAAAACGGAAAAACACAAATGTTCTTCTTTGAGCCGGCAAGATAATATAATATAGAAATATTCCGATTTTTCTAGCGGCTGTTGAGTATTCATAGGAGAGAATGATCTATGTATTAATCCATAATGTCTTTCAGCGTCAAGCCAGGCCTGACACACAAAAAACCATTCTTGGTCACTAAACATTTTTTCAATTTTAACTCTGCTTAGGAACCAGCCAGGAGAATTCCCAGTATTATCATGCCATATTCGGATTTTAGATATGTCTCCTAAGGGGTAGCTAGTAGTAAAAATAAATGTATCTATGCCTCCTCGTCTGAATAACTGACGGCCAGGGAATGTTAAACACAATACACGGTGGTTTCTCTCTGTGCCCATAATTTCCAAATACACTTTTGCTGTGGTACCAGATCCAAAGCCACTGCCAGTATAAATAGTAACACTATAACGATGTTCATGGCCTGGGCTATTGGCTGGTAACCTTATTGCATCTCGGTTTGTCTGGTCACTTATATCTTTTTTTCTCGCCCACATAGACAATCCCAGATAAGTAACGCAAATGACAAGAACAGAAAGCAATGTCACTAAGTTTGACTGTAAAGATCGGACAGTAACTTTCGTTAAATCTATTGGATTAGGCAGAACGAATACTCTGGCTGATAGAAATGTGTGTCTTTTTTTCAGAAAGGGCACATTTCGTCTTTGTGCTTTTGTCAAACCCTCACAAATGCAATGTATCACTGTATTATTTGAAAAATTACCTACTTTACAGTTCCCTTCATTCCAATTATTTCCCATGTCTTCAAAGTCTAAGCAAGCAATATTAAAGATAGATGCGCGCAATAATTTTGTTTTGCGCCAAACAACAAATGTAGTGGTCAGTTCAATTGTAATATTGTGTATGAGCGAGATCTCAGGGAAAGATTCCAATGGAATGCGAATCATTTTGGAATTCCAAGTCTTTATGTTTTCGTCTTCGCTTGTTTTTGCTTGCTCTTCTGAATTAGGAATACGGAAAAATGCAACAGGGTTATTTGTGATATTATCCCCAATGTGAAGTGAAATATCAAAGATGATGCTTTCTGCATAAAAAAACTGCACAAACCACTCTGCCTCCGATGTTTGGTCAACTTCAAAACAAAATATTCCACTTGTTGTTTTATGAACATCTGGTGAAACCCAAATATCAAAAACGGGAGGTATATTCTTTCTTTTCATAATAACATCAACTTGAGTAGGATGTAAATTCATTAACCTTCCTGTATCATCTGGAGCTACCATATAAAACCCAGTTATCACTGTATCAATATCTCTTCCATTTTTTAACCACGGCAGAGGATCCTCCAGGAATTCATAAAAAGCATATGTCACAATAGCATCAACAGGTACAGTCGATTCATTATCATGTAATTTTAGGAAAAAAGATGGGAACGTATTCTCTGTTTTTCTATGTGAGCCAGAAAGATCCCATTTTTCTTCTCTTTTTAATGTGATCCTAAAATTATTGGTTACCATGGAAGTTTCCGTTTCTCCAGGAACTTTCCCAAATGATACAGCATCTGTCACAGTCTCCAGTACAGATAAAGTGTTCTTAAGCACGTCCACAGATGGAAGAGGTATTTCAGCTGCAAATCTGTCCATCTGTATTAATGAGGCATTCAGAACATTGGACAGGGATTCTAATATACCAGAGCTTAACTTCTCGCTCTCTACGGAACCAATGATTCCTTTCCTATGCTTGGTTAAGGCGACACTAACTTCTCTTAACTTTGTCAATGCAATGTGTTGAGATTTTGTATTCACTTCTTTGGCCTCTTCTGTAAGTTGGCTGATACTTGTGATTATTTGGTTGACAGCCATGATGTTTGTGATCATTATACTAGATGACATGTTCAGAAGACTTTCTCTCAATTCACTTCTCTTATCCATCAAAGCTTGTACAAAGGTGTCGGTCTTAAAACTGTTTAAAACAGAGGCTATCATGTATATAAAATGCCCTGTTTTTAAAAAGTCTCCAGTGTCAAGAAAAAATCTCATTGTGGGGTCATGGGCATGGGAAATAAGCTCTTCAATGGATGATTCTTCTGGCTGATCCTCAAATGAATTGACCACAGTTACACTTAGGGCTATTTGTGTGTATGAAGAAAGAGCATCGGACACTTGAACATATACGGTCAAAATATAGGAATTATCAGGGGCTCCGATTGGCAGCAACAATGGTGACGTGGAACTGTTATAGCCATCATAAATAAT